>NW_026057588.1:5786396-5792615 GCF_023721935.1 Panthera uncia
TGGTGCAGCCACTGTGGAGAACAGTATGGAGGTTCCTCAAAAAGTTACAAATAGAACTACCCCATGACCCAGCAATTGCACTACTAGGTATTTATCCAAAGTATACAAAAATACAGATTCGAAGGGGTGTATGCACCCCGATGTTTACAGCAACATTGTCAACAATAGCCAAAGTATGGAAAGAGCTCAAATGTCCATTAACTGATGGAAGGATAAAGAAGATGTGGCATATAAATATAGATGGAATATTACTTGGCCGTGAAAAAGAATGAAATCTGGCCATTTGCAACAATGTGGATGGAGCTAGAGTGTATTATGCTAAGTGAAAGAAGTTAGTCAAGAGAAAGACAAATACTGTACCATTTCACTTATATGTGGAATTTAAGAAACAAAACAGATGGGGGTGCCAGGATGACTCAGTTGGTTAAATGTCCAACTGTGGGTCAGGTCATTATCTCATGGTTTGTGAGTTCGAGCCCCATGTCAGGCTCTGTGCTGACAGCTCAGAGCCTGGAGCCGGCTACAGATTATGTCTCCTTCTCTCTCTGCCCCTCCCCAACTCATGCTGTGTGTGTGTCTCTCTCTCTCAAAAATAGACAAATGTTACAAAAAATTAAAAAAACAAAAACAAAGATGAACATATGGGAGGGAAGAAAAGAGAGAGGGAAACAAACCATGAGAGACTCAAACTGAGGGTTGATGGAAAGAGGTCGGTGGGGGGATGGGCACCTGTGATGAGCACCAGGTGCCATATGCAAGTGATGAATCACTGCATTCTATTCCTGAAACTAATATTGCACTATATGTTAACTAACTAGAATTTATATAGAAATTTGAAAAGAAAAAAAATTTGCAAATTTAAAAAACAAAAACAAAAAACAGAAGCCCTACTGGAACCTTGTTCCAAATCGTATGTTCCCAGATGGCAATCGTCACAAGTAGTGGCAATCGTCACAAGTAGTTCTTTGTAACCTGAACCAAGTAAGAAACGAATCAACAAACCAAGTAAACAAGTACGCAGTGCCATAATGGGTTTAACTCCGAAGATCCAGATCGATCCAGATCCAATTAGGCATGTTCCAAACAAGGGTTGGGCCCCTGACCAGCTCCTGGGAGAATATCCTGTCTGATGAGAGCATCTTTGTGGTCACCTGGGAAGCTTGGGCCATGCCGGACAGACAACTCTAACAACATGACTTACAGGGAGGGCCGTGGGCCATGAGGTACCAACTTGACCTCTGGAGGGGCTGGATACAGAGTAACTGAGGTCAGCCATGCAGGCAGCTCCATTCCTTGGCTATGTGACCAACCCCTCTATAAAATCCCTGGAAACCAAGGCTCAGTGAGCTTCCTTGGTTGGCAACATGCGGTCACACGTCACTTGTGGGAGATTTAAGTGCCGTCCATAGGACTGCAAGGAGAGGACATCTGGGGGCTCGTCCCGGGTCTCCTGTGCACCTGTTCCCTCACTGACTTTATCCATTCACTTTGATCAACAGCAACCACAAGTGTGACAGCTCTTCTGGGCAGAGGGCTGTTCTAGCCTATCGCTGACCCTGAGCATGGAGGTGGGGACGTAGACGCAGCGGCCGTGACGGGTACGGCCACTACTGTGAGGACAGCATGGCTTGGCCGGCACCTCCAGAGTAGAATCCCCGGAGGCCCTGCCTACGAGCACATCTTTTCTTTATCAAACACTGTAAGGTCTCATTTAGGAACAGAAGACAGCCAGTTTCTGGCCGGCCAGTCCAACGGCTAAAGAACTCTCAGAACCAACACCATTTCCCTCCCTACAAGGTATTAATTCAGTTCTTTCTAGAGCCAAGGATGCTGAGGAAGGAACTATTCCAGTGCTGTCCACCCTGTTGGTGTCCTTCTCCTGTGACGGTTGTCTAAAAGCCTGAACTTACATGAGAGACTATACCTGTTCTTCTTTCTTTTCCTAAGAAAGATTCCCGGAGCGGGAGCTGCCCTGTCTGCCATCCTAACCCCAGGTTAGAAAAGCGCGTTAGTGTAGACGCGCATGAGTCACAATCTACTCCAGGGGAAAGTAATGAGGATGATTCAAGTCAACTGAGCAGACCAAGATGCAGTCAGAGTCAGGGCTGGGAATGGAGAGGAGAGAGCCTTGTGCATTTCCCCACTTGGAATGAAGGCATCTGTAACACCCAAAAGAGAGGGAAATTTCTTCTTTGAATAAACTGAAAACTAACTGGATTGACGGCTCATTTGAATAAAAGACATCTGAAATGCATATAAAACCACTGTGATGGCCTTCCCGTACTGAGCGGAGACCCATGTGAGGAGTCTGATGAAAAATTAGGGGAGTTAGCACTTATCCAGGGATGTGAACGGAAATATCCTCACAGTGAATGGGCCGATTTCCTTTCTCCGAAGGTTAGCCATACACAATTCTAAGGATGGAAAAATACGGTGTGTGCCTACTTGGGAGTCTCACCTCTGGAGACAAGGAAGAAATGGGCCCCCAACAAAGCACACCGTCTAACTGGCTTTGGGCTCTGCAGCAGCACAGGAGCCAAGCTAAGCCTCATCTGTCAACAGGCTTCCTTCCCCTGGCTGCCATGTCATTCCCTGATGTGGAGCACCTGCCATCTCAGAAAGCCCAGAAGAACAACTCCGGGCCACAGCTCAAGAGCAACCCTCGCTGGGGCATCCGAAAAGGTCAGGTACAATTCTGAGACTCCGTGTCAGCCAGAGACCAGAGACAAGAGAGGCCTTTCTCAGGTGAAGGCTTTCCCACAGACACCACTTACCCTCGGAGATGGCAAAAAACTATTTCCTTGTTAAAACACAAGCAAACAAAAAAACAAGGTGTGGAAATGAACCAATAAACCAAGTGAGTGTGTGCAGTGAAGGGTTAACTCAGCAGGTCTGGACTGTACAGGGCTAGCGCCTGCCCAGGTCCTGGGAGGGCATCTCTGAGCCCCTGCTGCACAAGCCAGTGTCCTGAACACAAGAGAAGATACAAATACGATGGCTTAAACCATTTAAAAACCTCTGTTTAGGCATACCCAGAAAAAGGCCCTTTTTATTTGGGTAAGTTTATAAATCTTATCAAGTATGAAATGTAAAGTTTACAGGTCTAGAATTGAAATTCCAGATACAAGCCAGAGGAGTATCGCACACCAAGAAAGCCACGATGGGTCAGGGCACCTGGATGGTTCAGTCGGTTTTAAGAGTCTGACTCAGTCTCAGCTCAGGCCATGATCTCACAGTTGGTGGGTTCGAGCCCCATGTTGGTCTGTTAGTGCAGAGTCTGCTTGGGATTCTCATTCATGCTCTCTCCCTCCCTCTCAAAATTAAATAAATATTTAAAAAAAATAAAAAGGAAAAAGACAAAGAAAACCATGATGGGTCTTGTCTTCTTTGCAGGAGAAGCTGCCCTGGGGCGCACTACGGCTGCAGGAACAGGACCATCACGTAGCGCTTGCTGAAGGCGAAGCCGGTGCAGAAACCGGCCCTAGCTGTGGCACTGCTGTAGCACATGTGGGCTCACCTCCACACGCAAGCTGAATGTGGAGCTCCCTTTGATGCCAGGAAGCAAAATGCTCCTCGAGACCCTGGTGAGGTGTTAAAAGGACACAGAAGCCAACGCTCACCAGCCAAGCTGTCTCCACTTAAGCATCACAAGCAAATACAAACTATATTTGTAACAAGCTATAGCTACAAAAAGCATGCTTATAAAAGAAAACGTGTGTGTGAAGCACTTCACTTAGGTCATAAAATTTGAGTCATTATAAAAATGAATTCTGGTTTGAACTGTAACAAGTGACACAAATAAATGATCAACAGTAAGATTATTAAGCTTTTCTTTAGCAGGTGCATAGCCTTCAACACAAGATTTGTTGAATTTGTAATTTGTACAAATTTGATTTGTAATTCTGGGGCTGAGAGATTATCCCATCATAGCAGAATTTAATAACGTGATATTTTGGGGGAGTGGCAGGGGACTCAAATCTGATGCGATTTCCTAGCACTGTGTGTGCTGGGGGAAGGGCGGGGAGGGCAGGGAGAGAGGGAGACGGAGGCCTTTGGCAACGAGGAAGTCACAAAGCACTAAAGAGTCTCACCGTCTGCCTGGTCACCACCATGACAGGAACCAGGGAGCCTGCAAACCACCCCCGCTCCGCATAGACCTTCCCCATCTCTGTAGCCACACCTCCTCTCCCACCAGTCTGGTCTCCCTGCACCTCTTCTGGCCTCCATGCTGCAATCTTTCTTTGACAGTAACCTCGGGGTTCCTTTCTGGCACCCACATCTGTGATGCCCATAGTTCAAGTCCAAACTCCTTCCCTGGCTGTCACCCCACAACCTGTCTAGCCCCCGCCTGGCACTCTCATCTTCTGTATTCCAGCCCAAATGAATGGCAAGGTGTGGTCAAATGACTGGCTCTGGCCAGTGGGGTGTGGAACAGACTGGTGGGTGCCCTCTTACAAGGACCACACATTTCCTGTTGTCTAATACCTTCTGCCTTCATCCTGGCTGGGGATGGTGAAGATTGGAGCAGCTGCCTCAGACCCAGAGAGTGTGGAGGTCAGCAGAGGTAACTCCTCATGTAGGACCCACCTAGCTCTGAACTGTTGTAAGAAAATTATCTTACATAAGCCACTGTATTTGGGGGTCTTTATTACGGCATCTTTGCCTAAATCCTAAAAGACAAGAACTTATCACAGCACCTATGCGATCATGGGATTGCCCATCTCCCTCTCTCCACTGTCAGTCTCTGAAGGTCTCTGAGGAGTGAAACTGTCTTAGTCTCTTTTGGTGTCCCTGATCCCCAGAGAAAGAATTAGCACAGAGCAAGGGTGTGCAAAACATTGCCTAATAAGTGAATGAGTGAACACACACTCCGTTGTGCCCACCAATATCCAACTCATTTGGGACCTGGGTGTCTGTTGAGATTCTAGGAGATTCCAGACCAATCTAGGAAAGCAGCTGACCCACCTGTCACCTCTGCCAATACAGAGCTCAGAGCCTTCCCGGCACCATTACCTCATCCTTCAGCTGAGCCAGGAAGAGGGGCAAGAGGTGCTCAATGGTATTGTCTTTGCCCAGGATGGGGGAGAGGCCCATGATGACGGAGGCCAAGGCTGACTTCACGTGTTGGTTGGCGTCTGACACCAGCTCCTGGGGGGGAACAGGGAAAGGGGACAGGATCAGGACAACCCCCGCAGCAGCAAATGGCCAAGCAGACTCCCACTTCCTAAGAGGCCTGAGCCATGGCCTGCTTTTGCCCATCTCCCGCATGGAGCAGGGACGGTTTAGGGCCCAAAGGTACACGGCAGTTTCTCACCTGTCCCACCTGCTTGGAGTTCCATGTTCCCAGTAGCCTCCACCCAATCCCAAGGCTCTTGGGACTTTTGAGAGGAAGCACCCCCACCTCCAAGCTCGGCCCCAAGCTTCAGATTCTGCCTGCACTCAGGAAACCCAACTGCTTCCAACCCAAGTCTGCCTGGCCCCAGAAGGCTGGGGACTATCTGCGTCTGGATGTCCATAAAGCCCCATCTCCATCCCTTTAGCAGACTCAGATCTCCCCTAATCCTCCCACCAAACTGCATTACCTTGATGCAGGGTAGTATCTGTGTCATGATCACATTCTCCCGACAGTCGGCTGAGAGATTTTCACAGAATTCTGTGGAAGAAGAAGGGAGGCAGAAGAAGGTGAAACCTGACATCTGGTTCTACCTCAAACCCCTCAGACACCCATCCATTTGCTGTGTTCTGGTCGCCAGCACCAACCTTTGACCTTGTGGGAGGCTGCGGCCCTCACCTCGGCCTCACAGTCTTTCATCAGGTTCTGGAAGGCGGGGACCAGGTCTGTCTTGGTGATCTCAGGCCCCACTGCTTTCTGAAGCTGCAGACAGAAAGCAGGGGCTGTGAGACAGCTGGGCAGGTACTCTGGGCAATTGAGACCAGAATCAAAGTTCAAGGCACCAGAAGTGAGGGTAAGAGTGCGCCCTTAGAATCACTGCTGAGATCTAATCCCAGCACCACAGGGTGAGCCGGGCCAAGTCTCCAAGCCTCTCTGAGCCCGTTTCCTTAAAAGCAAAATGAGGGCCATGAGACTACCTATCACATAGCACTGTTGTCTGCATTAAGAATGGTAACGGGGCGCCTGGGTGGCGCAGTCGGTTGAGCGTCCGACTTCAGCCAGGTCACGATCTCGCGGTCCGTGAGTTCGAGCCCCGCGTCAGGCTC
>NW_026057588.1:5792715-5870152 GCF_023721935.1 Panthera uncia
AAGGGGGAAGAAGGCCTGCTAGGCCCTGCCTATCCCCTGACTCTTGAAGCCCTAGGAGGAAGCAGGACAGTTCATGACCAAGAGAGGGACAGACAAAAACTCTGAAGGGCCTAATGCTACCTGGAACAAACGTTGCCTCTTCTCCACGTAACAGGTATTTACTGAGGATCTCTTGCAGGCCAAGCACTGCTCAAACAGTGTTAAGATCCCTGCCTTTGCTGAGCTTTTATCTAAAACCCAGTGTGATCCAGTTCATGCTGTCCAGAAGCCAAGGACAGAATTGTCTTTAACCATGGTGCTGAGCCTCCAGGGTGCGGCCACGTGCTAACATTTTCACGGGGAACATGGATGGTCCCGGGAAATATTATCTGGAGGCTCCCAGTCCTTCCACAAACACACTTACAGGAACGGGGAGCCATGGGGTGGAGTGCACCCAAGGTCAGACCCTGAGCCTCTCTCTGGCTTTCCCTCACATGGGGCCCCCAAGAGTGAGTCCCAAATGCTGCCCCTCGCACTGGCTCTGGCCTCCCAGGGCCCTGTGCGCATGCTGTCCTTTTGCTGGGACACAGTTCCTATCCCGGCTCCCACCCACCCATCGTCTAGAACCAGCTGCAGCACACCTCCTATTCTCAGTGCCTCATGCATGTCTGTCGGCCTGGGCACCGTTTCCCTCTACCTCAGTAGACCTTCCCCTTCAGACTGCCTGCCCCTGGAGGCCAGGAATGCGAATTCACTGGATCCCCAGCACCCAGAAAAGAGCTGGTGGTCAACAAACATGATGGTGGGAAAAGCAAACTTGGGTCTCCATGGAAAGAGCACTGTCCTCAGAGTCAGAGACACTGGATCTTGTCCCTGTTCTGTCTGCCCAGTGGGGTCATTCTGACCCAAGTTTTGAGCTGTGCTATGGGCTGAACTGTCCTAACCCCTCACTATCTCAGAAAGTTGACTGCATTTCAAGACAGGATTTTTAAAGAGGTTATTAAGGTGGCCCTAATCCAAAATTACCAGAATCCTTATAAGAGGAGGTTAGGACACAGGCATGCACAACGGGGAGACCATGCAAAGACACAGGAAAAGACCATCTACAAGCCGAGGAAAGAAGCCTCAGATTAACCACCCCAGAGGACACCTTGATTTCAAACCTCCGGCACCCAGGAACAGTGAGGGAATAAAGTACTGCCCTGTCTGTGGTACTTTGCTATGGCAGCCCCCAAAACTAATACAGGCTATGCCTTCCCTTTTTAAAAGGACAGAGTTCAATTAGGTCAAGAGTACACAGGTACTACCGTTTCTCTGCTCTTATGGCTCTCCACAGAACCTGAACTTGGCTTCAGAATCCTTTCCAACACAGCACTTCAAGTTGCCAGTATTGCTCAACCCGGGTTGGCCATGTGAAAGGAGACCCAGCCAGATGATCAGAGATCTTCCTGCTCAAATACCTGATGACTCCATTGGATTTAACTAAAACCCGAGCTCCTATATGTGGCCCCGCTCCTTCCCCTCTGAGGGCCTCAGTTTCCCCATCTGTGAGACGTCAACAGTCCCCACTCACCTCTGTGAACTTGTCGGCCACCATGTACCGGACACGCCAGGACTTGTCCTCGGCAGCCTGGCGCAGGGTGGGCATCACCAGGGCCTCCAGATCCTCCTGGGGCAGGAGCTGGGCGATGTTCACACACGCCTCTACCGCCAGCAGCCGCACCGAGTCCTGGGGAGAGGATTGGAACAGGGAGAGGGAGGCAGAGGCCCATTAGCTCTGGGATTCCTTGTAGACACGGTTTGGAGGGGGAGGAGGCTGGGGAGCACCCACCTGCTCGTCAGAGGCCAGGTTGGAAAACATGGGGATGATCTCACTCTTGACGTTGTCCAGCTCCAGCACCTTGGCAAACTCCCCCAGCTTGGAGGCTGCGGCCCGCCGCACCATGGGGGTGTCATCTGAGCACAGGTTCCGGAAGTACCTGGGGGTTGGAAATGGGGCTCAGGAGGAGGAATCCCTAGATCTCACAGCAGCATACAGTGAAAACAGCAGTTGGCTTTGCCTGCATGACCCCGGGCAAGTCAGGACCCCTCTCCCGAGTGTTCCCAGGCCTACAAAATGGAGCTGACGGCGATACTTCCTACCACACAGGGTGATAAGTTTAAATGATCATGTGGGTGAAAGCAGAGCAGTCAGTCTGCACATAGTTAAGTTCCAGTGCATGGAAGGTGATTATATCATTATGACCATATAAAGTTGTTGAGCTAAGAGGCTGGTCAGGGGTCCCTCAAAGGTTTTACTTTTCAGGAGCGACTGCTCCAATTAGAGATGCATGGGGGAAGCGTACACACGTGTACACACGTGTACACACACACACACACACACACACACACACGAAGCACGTGTGGCTAGCTGTAAATCAGTATGCTGTCATGTAAGAGCTCAGGGCCTGAGCTTGCTCAAGGACAGGAACACATAGTAATGGGAAATTTTAATCCAATTAGAAGCATTTTTGTGAACTGTTCCAGGAGAGTCTTATATACAAGAAATTCTCTAGGGTATCAAGACTAAGGGAGGAGGGTGGAGGAGGCAGCCAAACTGAGCCAGCGTATGTGTGAGGGCTCTGGACCTAGGGCAGGCGAAGACAGCATCACACAGCACGGGTGGAGTGCTTTTATGAGTCAGATTCCATTCTAAGCACTTTGTACGTGGTAATTCTTGTAAATCCTTACACACCCAATGGGAGGAAGGAGCTCTCATTTCTCCATTTCCTAAGTGAGCATGAGGCTGTGTCCGGACCAGGCCTGGGGACACCAGCTCTCAGGGGCGGGTGGGGGAGGGGGGCTGAGCTGACAGAAGGGGTCCACGCTAAGGGCGAGGCTGGGACTCACTGTCGAAGTTCTGCCTTGACGGCGCTGGACACACGGGGGTAGCAGACAGAGAAGAGGCCACATGCTGAGGTGCGGGAGGTGAACCAGTCACCACCCGCCAGCCGCTTCACCAGCGGCACGAAGTGGGCCTCGAGGTCAGAGGGCGAGTGTTCATGTGAGATGGCCCGCAAAGACTCCACCGCTTTGTCCCGCACCACTGTCTCCTCCACCGTGGCCAGCGACTCCAGGGGCGGCTGTGACAGAGAGTACAAGGTCACTGCAGGGTCCCTCCCCACCGTCCCAGCCTCAAGCCCCGCCTCATGCCGCTCGCGCATCTCCTCCAAGGCCCTTGAAGGTGCTTCGGTGAAAGCCACGGACCTCATATTTATACCCATCACTCTCTGAGCAGGTGGCCATAGTTGTCATTAGCTCTCAAAGTGCAGGGATAGTCACAGATGTTGACTGAACGTCTATTTGCTGGGTGTCCTAAACAGGGCCATTGCAACGCACAACTTAGGATGGGGGGGAGGGGACAATGCTGGCTCTAACTCACTGAAGCCTATGAAGTAGGTCCCATGACTGTCTTCATTTTACAGAAGAGGAAACTGAGGCACCAACAAGCTAAATCACTTACCCATGCTAGTGCTAGCTACAAGCCAGGACCCAAACCGGGCCACCAGGCTCCTGAGCTTACACAGACACAAAGTAGAAAGCACGGCTGTGGTTTCTGTTAGACGACTGCCCCCAACAGCTCACATCACTGGGGAACCTGGGCCCGGGAACGTAAAGCCTGGAGGGGGCAAGCTCCTTTAGGGATGTCTGACTGGCTCATCCTTATGTCCCCAGAGCCCAGCAGAGCTCCTTGGATAGGGTGGGAACTTGGCAATTACTGACCAGATGAAGGGAGACTTAAGTGACTCTAGTCTGTGCAAATAAAGGTGTGGACAAGTGTACTTGGACACATGTCCAAGTCAGGAAGACATCATAAATGGAAATGCCTCCAGGGCCCAGGAAGGCAACAGAATGAAATAAGGAGCAAAGATGATGGGCGGGAGGAGGGAAAGCAGCAGAGCTGGGGAGGGCGGCTTCATCAACTAGCTTGGCAGGAAAACACAGCTGGTAGAAGCATATCTATTGTTCTCCAAAAGCAGCCGAAAGGGCCAGGTGTTTATACGTCAAACATCTCATTCAACACATGGTACCCCACGGATGAATCTTGAAGACCTTCTGCCTAGCAAAACAGGGCAGTCAGAAAAGGCCATGTGTTGTAGGATTCCTTTATATGCAGACCCTAGAGTCACCAGATTCATGGAGACAGAAAGTACAAAGGAGGGTCCCAGGGGCAGGGGAAGAGGGGACTTGGGGAGATGCTGGTTAATGGGGACAATTTCGGTTTTGGAAGAGGACAGATGGTGGTGATGGCTGCACCACAATGTGAATATATTCCATGCCACAAAACTGTACAGTTAAAAACGGCTAAATTTGTAAATTTCATATATATTCTACCACAATAAAAACAAAAATTTAAAAATCTCATTTACGAAGATTAGCAACGATTCAAAAGGAAAATGTAATGCTGTTCCAGCCTGGGGGGGCACCAGTCTGTGGCCTCTGTCATAAAGCCATGCTATCGCAGGGTTTCTGGTTCTGGACCAGCTCAGAGCGTGGCTGAAGGTGGTATCACTGGGCTGCTGCAGGGGCTGGGTTCCTCTTATCCTGGTTTTCTTGCTCCCCCCCGGCTGGCACATGGGAGGTCCTCAATCAGTATTTGCCGGGTTCAGTATTTACCTGTTCCACTCAGAGAAAAACCTATCACTAGAACAGAGGCCTGGGGACCAAGGCCAGGCGGTTCGTATGTCACGCAAGGGTCTCTGCCCAGTGGGTTGCCGAAGGCAGTGGTTGTCATAGCGAGGTCTGGACCACCCACAACAGGATCACTCAGGAGGTCTAGCCCAGCACAGGCCGTAAGAATATCAGACCATAAGAATATCCTGGGGCCCAGGAAGGTGTGTGGTTAGGAAACTCAGACAATGTTTTCCCATGATGAGCTGTACCGCGAGGCCTCTCTACAAAGTAGAGAGGGTGGAGCTCTCAAATCCAGAGAACATGCAGGGGAGAGGAGAGGTGTGAATCTCCTAAAATCACTGTACTTTTATGAGAGGGTCTAGAGTTTTCAGCGGATTTTCAAAGGGACCCATAAATCCAAAAGGGTTAAGAGTTGATGATACAGAATCAATCCTCGTGCTATAACTACACGGGTCCCTGTGAAATTAATTCCATTTCACCTCTGCAGAGAACAAGGGCTCGGACACACCTCTGGATTCCCAGGACCCATAGTTGGTACTCATGTTTGTGGAATGAACAAACTGCACAACAGCCATTTTCCATCGCTCTTTAATTGTCAAAATCCAGACTCACCGCCACCTCCTCCAGGAGGACTTCCTGGACAGCTCCCCCACCCCATCTGAAACAGGTTAGGTGCCTCCTCTGGGCTCTAAGCTCCCCCAGCTTCCCTCTTGTGCAGCTCCAATCAGCCTGTGGAGCAACCGAGAGCCCTTGGAGGGTAGCAGAGAGGAGTGGCAATGGTTAAGAGGCAGGGGCCTAGGTTCAAATCCTGACTCTGTCTCTTCTCAGCTCAGGCAATCCACCTAACCAGACCTGGAGCCTCAGTTTCCTCATCTGTGAACTGGGGCTAGCACCAGCATGCATCTCCCAGGGTCGCTAGGGGAGGTGACAGGTGACTGTGCAGAAGGCACCTGCAGGCACCAAGGAGCACCAGCATTTGGACCTGACTGGCCTTTGCTGGTGCTTGGGGGTTCTGAGTGCTCCACGGCCCAGGGCCCTGAGGACGTGCCTGCTAGCTCATGTGAACACCAGAACAGCAGCCCCAGAGGACATGTGACTCTCCCCCAGAAGAAGTATGGGATGACCCTGACATGGCAGGGAAAGAACCTCAGGGTTCCAGCCCTGCTCCCCAGTGGGGAGGCCCACGCCAGCTGAGGACCCTAGGCCCCTTGTTGAAGCTATGGGGTGTGTGTTTTCTGCTCCTAAGTCCTCACAGACGCTGCTGAAAGCTATACATTGTCTCCTCAGAAAAACTGCCAGGGGTTGCAGAAAGTTCCGTGGAATTCAAGGGACTCCTTTTAGGCTGGTCCCCAGACCTCCTCATGTTCCTGTTAAACGACCCTAATCCATGCAAAATGTATGAAATGACCTCATTCGCATACAATTTTCTGTGTGTACATACACGTAAATTATACACGTACACACAGACGAAAGCTGACAGACCAAAATTTAATGACAATTATCAAATTTCTTCAGACGTACCTCTCCTTGGAAGAAAAATTACTGCATCTGCTCAAATCCCAAACTCCCCAGTTTTAAGAAGTGCCATTATTGCATACACTACTAAAAGGAAGAAAGGCTAATAAAAAATTTAAGACATCATTAAGGGCAGATGCCCAAGTATACAACTGTGTCTTTACGAACCATGACAGACAGAATTCCTGGGGGGTGGGGTGGAGGTGGGGGCAGCAGTGGCCCAGGGCTCTGAGGGGTGGTGGGAACCAAAGGACTGGGAACCCCCCAAGGATCCTCCCCCTCCCGGGTCGCAGGACCAGAGTCCTCCCTTCTCTTCTCACAAACAGCAGTTACTATTAGTATCTAAACCCCCTCTGTGTCCCCAGATGCCACCAAGCACGGGGGTGCTCACGCAGGTTCCTGAAATCCCAGCTCAGCCACTTAACACCCGTGAGGCCTTGGCCAAGATGCTTAACCTCTTGGCGTGTCCAGTGGCTCATCTACAAAAAGGGAACTGTCCCTACCCCAAAGGGTGGACATCACCTCAGGACACCATAATGACACGGACAGTGAACACCTGATAGTACTTACCACATGCCAAGGGCTTAAATCAATTATAAAGACAGGTTTTAAGGACTCCCATTTGATAGATAAAGAAAGTATAACGCAGAGAGGTTAAGTAACTCTTACAAGTCACACAGCAAATAAGCGGCAGAACTCAGATTGTCTCCAAGGGTGGGGCCTGCCACTGCTCAGGCAAGTGTCCAGCTAACAGTAAGGCAAACAAGTGCGTTTTGGGTACTGCTGACTTAATGCCATTACTGACTTACTGCTTTAGAGAGAATGTCCAAAGCCTGCCTGTTCCTAGAAGGTGGCCCCCGGCCCCTGCTGTATTCTTCCCACCCCGCTCCTGCCAGGGCCACGGGTCTGATCCCAAGAGGAGGGCAAGGGGACCACCCTGCCTCCCAGACTCACCAGCAGGCAGTGCACGTACTCGGGGCCTCCCACCAGAGTGGTGAAGGTGCCCAGCTGTTCCGCCAGGGCCAAGAGGACCTCATCCTCATCGTAGATGGTGTCTGTGGAACCAAGACAGACTCCGTTACAGTCCCGCCCCAAGTCTGACCCCAGCGCCTCAGTGACCCAAGCTGGGAACAAACAGGCTCCGTTCTGCGTCCTCAAACCGTCAGCACTCAGTTTCCCCACTTTCCACCTGGGGCACAGGCTTGGGTCAGAGGACAGAGCACCAAAGTCCCGCTTCTGTCATTTACGAGGTGAGGGACCCTGGGGAAGTGACACCACTCTGCGAGCCCATTACTACCCCTGTAAGATGGTGCTAGCCCACCTCTCACCGCGAGTCAGTGAGGAGCAAACAAGACCACGCAACCAGAGCACAGAACCCGAGACATGGGGGCTTCTCGCTTCGGTCCAGATTCTACCCTCAGCACTGCCCTCTCTGCCAAGAACTCATCTTTCTCTTGAGCCTGAGAAATTCTTCTCTGTCCTTCAAGACTCAGTTCAGGGGCGCCTGGGTGGCACAGTCGGTTAAGCAGCCGACTTCGGCTCAGGTCACGATCTCACGGTCCGTGAGTTCGAGCCCCGCGTCGGGCTCTGGGCTGATGGCTCGGAGCCTGGAGCCTGTTTCCGATTCTGTGTCTCCCTCTCTCTCTGCCCCTCCCCGGTTCGTGCTCTGTCTCTCTCTGTCCCAAAAATAAATAAAAAACGTTGAAAAAAAAAAAATTAAAAAAAAAAAAACAAGACTCAGTTCAGCTACTATTTCTTGGAAGGTTTCTTGACCAGACCAGGGCACGTCCCTTCTCCACACTCCCCCCAACTTCAAGCCACCTTGATCAGAGTCCTTATGTTAAGGGTCTAGGACTGGCTCCTCTCCGTACCCCAGTTTCTGCCAGAGACGAGCACCGCAGGAGCTCAGCCCAGGTTTGCTGAGAGGACAGATGACCGTGTGAAGACAGAGCTGCTGTGTCCTCACGTTCAACAAAGACTTTTGTCCTCAACTGCTGACCTCTGTGACAGAAGAAGCTAATACCCCTGGCACCTATGCTAGCATTTCGACTTCCTGAGATTCAGCCAAGCATACAGCAACCCAGCCAGACATCTTGAGGTTCCCACGTGGCTGGCACGCCAAGTGACCATGCTCGGGCCAACGGGGTATGAGACGAGTGGTCGGCTCCACTCCGGGTCGCTTCCTCACCTCCTCCCTCTCTGCTCACGGCGCTCTGTCATCACATGCTCATCTTGTGCTGGGTTCTCTGCTCTACTGCTGGCTGGGGGGCGAGGGGGTGGTGGTGGTAAGTCACCTCACCTCTGAGCCTGTCTTCTCACCCCCACACCCCAGCAGAGCTGTTGTGAGACCCAAGTGAAGAGGCGCTTTCTGCGAAGAGCTCAGCACAGGGCCTGGCCCGAGACAGGACTACGGAAATGCAGGCCAGCGTGGCTCCGGGCCCACCAGGCGCTCGGGTCCTTCCCAGCCTCAGTTTCCCAAGCCCTACCTGTACACAGTTAACCTCACCCTCCCCATTTCCTCTCCTTGTGCATTTCCACGGCCTTAACTCACGTTCAACTCAGTCTGCAGTCCAGACTCCTCGCCTTCCTGAAAGTCAAATCCGCAGAACTGCCAGCACCTCACATTTTCACCGTCCCCAGCTCCACAGAACTGCTTTCCCAGCCTCCCTGCTCTCCTGGCCTCAAAGGCATAGGGCCACCTCCTCCCGCCTGACACAGACCTGCCAACCCTCCACCTCAGGGTCACTCTGACCTCACCCTCCTTGCTGGATGACTGCAACTGCTTCCTAAATGGTTTTTCTGCTCCTGCCCTGGCCCCCAAACTGCTCAGGCTCCTCCCAGAATCCTGAGTGATCCTTCAAATCACCACACTCTCCTGCCTCAATCTTCCAATGGTTTCTGAGATGTGAATTAAAATCTAGACTCCATATATCATATATCCAGCACAGCTGGATTCAAACCCAGGTCCCGCCAACTCCTTTACCCACTTTATTACAGTGCCGTGCCACACGCCATACTCCCCATGCCCCAACCTGGCCCTGTCTCAGCGTCCAAGAGCTTTCAAGTCTCGCCCACCGTTCGCCCACGGAAGCCACCTGGGTCGGGTCATCTGCTCAGCGTCACGTGTTAAATCCTCATGTGGTATTCCCAGGCAGACGGATCAGTAGGAAGCATGAAGCGGTAATAAGAACAATGGAAACAGAGGACTTACTATTAACTGGGGGCTCAGCCTGCGTCCGCCACTGTGCTCAGTGCCGTGCACACATTTTCAGACAGGAGTGTGTGGGGCGGTCTGAGCACTGACACTTAGCAGCTCTTACCCTGCGCTGAGCACTGTATGAGCACTTTACACGGCTCTTATTTCATCTTTGTGTCAGGCCACACTATCAGGCCCGTTTCACACATGAAGAATCAGAGGCAGGCAGATGTGAAGTACCTTGCCCAAGGTCACACAGTCAGAAAATGGCAGAGCTTGGGTCTGAATCCAGGTAGTCAGGACTCTCAGGCACTGCATCCAGATTTGCATCCAGCACGATCAGATAAATAACCTCCTAACTGTAGGATCTCCGGCCAATATATTACTTCACCTCTTCATGCCTCAGTTTCCTCACCTACACAGCTGCTGTGAGATGAACTCGGAGAACGATGGGGATGTGCACTTACTGAGCACGGGCCCCCGGTCTGAGGACGTGAACTAACCCAATCTTCCCGAGAGGGGGTCGTGAGCACTGCCGGGCACGTGGTAGGCAGGGAAGCGGCAGCATTTATTATTACTGTTACTTAACGTTCACGTCAACGCTACGGCACGCACACGTTCATCCCTGCTCTGTACAGAAAAACTATAAGGAACAGTTAGGTTAAGTAACTCACCTAACGTCACCAGCTGCTGACTGTTAGCAGTGCCAACCTGGCTCCATCCGCCTCCAGACCCCTTTTCCCAATCCCGCCCCCACCCCACGAGTGCCCGGCACAGGACAGACGCTCACAAAACAATGTGTTAAATCCCCAATGAGGCCTATCTAGCAGGAACCCCCCCTGGCAGCCCCCACTCCGCCTGGGCCCCGGGGCCCCACCTCCTTACCTGTCAGGAAGGGCAAAAGCTCACTGCGGGTCCTTTCCACCCCAAGGGCCAGGGCGATGGTGGACAGTTTCTTGATGCTGTTGAGGCGAAGCTAATGAGAGAAAAGAACAACAGGGTCAGAGAATCTTAGCAAGCCCCAACTTAGGGGTGTGGGGCAGCTCTGGATCCAGACAGCCTCTGGAAGCCTCAGTAATGTGTGGAAGGAGGTGGAACGGGGACTTGGCACACACCGACCAGGTGCATGAGTCAGTAACTACAATGGTAGCCGCGGCCTCAGAAAAAGCATGTAATGAGTCTTACGGAGCCAACACTCATTCTGTGGTGCTTCCCACACTCTAAAACCACGCTTAGACCGCGCTCTAAAACCATTCACTGCTTCCCCACACTCCCGATCCTCCTCTGCTTTTGCCCCTCCTGCACTCAGCACCTGACAGGCTCCAAAAGGGGCGGCCACGTTCCAGCACGTTTACTCTGTGGTCCTAGGCCAGGCACTCACACGACAACCCTGAGGGCAGAGTTGTGGTAAGCCCCGTTCTATATAGGGGGAAACAGGCTCAGGGAGCAAAAGTCCCTCCTACAGGTCACACAGCTCACATGGCGTGGGGCAGGGACCGAAACCCAGGACCACCAGCTAGCAATGATGATGACAGGACAAACAATATTACAACAACACTGCTACATAAACAGTAAACTGTAAACTACAGTAAACTGTAATAATACCACTAGTGTAACAGGTTGAATAGCGGCCCCCAAAAGCTATGCTCCCGTCCTAACCCCAGTAATCATGAACGTGAAAACAGGGACTCTGCAAATGTAATGAAGTCAGCATCTCAAGATGAGATCATCTAATTCAAGGGGGAGCCCTGTGAAACAGAAAATATGTTTACTGGTCCCTGCCCCTGGTTCCTGCACAGAGCTCCTAAAACCCTTGCAACTTCCTGAGTGGTAAAAGCACTAAGAGCATCTTCCATTCTAATATTTGGTTTATGACCCTGATTCCTGACACAGAGCTCCTAAATCCCTTGGAACTTCCTAAGTGACAGGAATGTCTTTTGTTCTAATGAAGCAAATCTGGGTGGGCTCCTGGATGCGTGCTGGTCACCAGGAAGACCAGGCCACAGTCACAGCCGGGAACCCCCCATTACTGGGAAAGGGGCTGGAAATGGGAGTCGATGATCAATCATGCCTGCATGATGAAGCTTCCATAAAAACCCACAAAGTATAGGGTTTGGGGAGCTTCCAGGTTAGTGAACACATCCACGTACCAGGAGGGTGGTGCATCCCAAATGCAGGGGAACAGAAGCTCCTGTACTCAGGACCCTTCCAGACCTTACCCTGTAGGTAGCTCTTCATGTGGCTGTTCATCTGAATCCTTTAAATCTTTTATCAAATAAGCTGACAAATCTAAGTGTTTCCCTGAGTTCTGTGAGCTGTTCTGGCAAATAATCAAATGCAAGGACAGGGTCGTGGGAACTTCCAATTTGTAGCCAAGTCTGACAGAAGCTGTGGGTGATGTGGGGACCTATTACTCGCAACAGGCATCTGAGGTCCGGGGTCTCGGGGTACCGCGCCCTTAACCTGCGGGATCTGTGCTGACTCCAGTTAGTGTCAGAACTGAAATGCACTGTGGGACACCCAGCTGGTGTCACAGAGAACTGCCTGGCGTGAGGAAAACCTCACACGTGGTGTCAGAAGCGCTGAGTGTGGTAGTGCTTTGCTCTACACAGCCAATGACCGTGTCCCAGTGAGACACAGAAGGAGACATGGAGACACCATGGGGGAAGATCATGTGAAGATGGAGGGTGAGACCGAGGCGATGGGTCCACAAGCTAAGGAGCGTCAAGAATTGCCAGCTGCTGCCCAAAGCCAGGAGGGAGGCATGAACTGAATCTTCAGAGCCTCCGGGAGGAGCCAACGCCGCTGAGGCCTTACTTCAACCTCTGGCATCCAGAACGGTGAGAATCATTTCCGTTGCATTAGGCCACCAAGCGAGTGGTCACTTGTGGCACCCAGGACTCTAACGCATCTGGCTAACACAGGAGCTGTCTCACACGGAGCACCTCCCAGAGAGGTCAGCATCCGACACCCCCTTCCCTCCCGCGGAGACCGGCTCAGAGAGGCGGACACATGCAGACGCGAGCGCTGGGAGAGCAGGGACCTGGCACGCAGGCCCAGAACGGAAAGCCCTCTCGGTCCTCCAGTTCCACAGGGGCTGTGGCAGAATGAAGGGAGGTCACGCGCGTGGGAGTAGAAGGAAACACCCTTGTGAATGAGTAAGCCACTGCCGGACACCCAGAGGGCATCCTCTTCCTGGAAGGAGAGGCCGAGCAAGAAGGCACGGGGCTCCCTGGGCGGGTTCTTTTCCCAAAGAGGTCTGCCTGCCAGTGACTGCGATCCTACATCGGTCCCCCGGTCCAGGGGTTCAAAAGTCTCTCTGAGATTACAGACACTGGTGGGACTCTGAGGAAATGCTACGGCAGCCTCAGCTCTCGGAAAAATGCACTCACAACTTCTCACACAATGTCACTGGGTTTTTGGGTTTAATCTGGTCCAAACGCTCACCTCTCTGGCAGCAGTGAACCTCAAGATTAAGCATCACGAGGCCTCCGTGTTATTTTTAGCCAAAAATTAAAACACATATAGAGACAGGCCAATAAAAACATAAAAGCAAAATACGGTAAACACTAACAGTTAATGAATATGGGTGGTAAATATAAACCTCTTCTGTAAATTGCCAGCAAGTGAATATTTTGAGCATCTTGGGCCACACAGTGTCCGTCCCAACTACTCACCTGTGCACTGGCAGTCACGGAACCAGACGATATGCCAACAAATGGGCCAGGCTGTGTTCCCATAAAACTGCACTTGCAAAGCAGGCCGTGGGCTTAATGTGGCCCATGAGTTGTAGTCTGCTGGCCCTGGTACTAGCCTTTAAATGTTCTGTATGTTTGAAGTCTTCCATAATAAAATTTCAGGGGGAGCACTGACTCGGTTGCCAGTTTCTTTCCACCTTGTTGCCTCCAAGTTGGATCTCTGGGTTTTTCTCTTGGCTGGGCTATGGGGAAATGTACAGGGGGGCCAGGGCCACACCACGTGAACGGCAGTCCTGGGCACAAGAAGATGGTAGCAAGGGATGATCATACGCATAATGCCAGCAACAACAGCTGCTAATGTTTACTGATCACTTACTATGCGCTTGGTAGCCTTCAAGTGCTTGATGTGGAGAATTACCATATTTGATCCCTAGAAATGGGTTCTGAGGCAGGTATTGTTATTGGAATCCTTTTAAGGGTAAGGATGCTGATGCACAAAGAAGCTGTCATTTGCCAGAAAGTAGCAGAGCCCAGGCTGGAAGCCAGGAACCCTGACTCTTAATCTCAACATCACTATAGTTAAGGAAAGACGCCTAAGGGGTGGACACATGAGAATCGGGGCATCTCTGCCATGGGAGAGAGCCCCCTTCCCTCCTGCTGTCCCTGGAGATTCTGGTTTTGGTGTCGTTGAGAACATCAGATTACTTTCTTCAGCATAGACAGCACCGTGAACACTCAAAAAAGGCAGCACGGGGTGGTGCTCTGGAGCCACACGGCCTGGGTTCAAGGCTAAGCAGCTTTGCGTTACTAGCTATGGGATCTTGAGCCACTCTGCACCTTTCTGAGCCTCAATTTCCTCACCTGTGAACTGGGGATTACAACATCACCTATCCTCAGGTTACCGTGAGTGCCAAGTGACATATCCTGGGAACACCCTAGGACCAGCTAAGACAATAATGGCAGCTGTGTCCACTTCACCTGCTGTAGCACCTGATTTTGTTCAGGTATCAAGAAGGGCTATGTGGCAGCTGGGTAGGTATCCACTGACGTCTCTCTTCCCTTCTCTTCGAGGGAGGTATTTCCGTGGTACATACTGTGTGCCAGGCACCGTTCTAGGCGCTTTCATGTCTTAACTCACTGGATCCTCACAACCACCCCAGGAGGTAAACACAGGATTAGCCACCACATGATAGAGAAAACAAAGGCACAGGGAGGTTCAGTAACCTCACGCAGCTCAAAGGTGGCAGAGCCAGGATGGGAACCCAGCCACCTGGCTCTTCACCAGAACCATCAATTTGTATTTCTGTGTTTTTCCTTTGGGGGTGGGGGTACCCTGAGCAGGTCTAATAACAACCACAATTCCAAAAGAGAGGAAAGCATAGACGACCCTAGAAATATCTGCAACAGCTGAAATGAGACATGAACAGTCATGACTTCCACAGGCTTTGCCGACACTATTTGAGCTCTGCTATCATAACACTACAGTTTGTAATAGAAGGAAAGGTAAACCGGAGTTCTAGGGTAGTGACAAAAAAGGCATTACTTTTCCCATCTGAATTCAGATGGGAATTCTCTGCTGGAATTCTAGACAGGCCCTGGGTTAAGAGCTCCTGCAATGGGCTACATTGCCTCTCGTAACCCCTGGGTTGCAGCTGTGCACACGATCCCCTCAAGACATTTCTGAACCTTGCCTGCATCCAACATGACTAGGAAATTAACGCCCAGCCAGTGAAATCCAAGCGGGAATGGTGTGTGCAACTTCTAGAAGTGTCCTTGAGAGGATCTGGGGTCACACTCTTCTTCCGAACAATGTGTAAGAGCCTGAGACCCTGACACCACGGAGTGCCACACCAGCTTGAACTGTCATCAGACAGGAGTCAGAAATAAACTTCAAGCTCATTTAAACCTCCTTTTGAATTTTCCTATGATTTACAGCCAAACTGAATCCCAATGAACTCAGCACATGACCTAGTTCTGGACAAGGAGCAAGCTGGCCAAGGAGCTTCCAAAAAAGATTTTCTTCCTTGGGAAATAAGGGAGAAGGACAGAACAAAACAAAACAAAAACAAAAACAAACAACCCTCTCTGTCCTGGGTCGGCCCCTGATTTCAGTGTGGTCCTGGGAGGACTTAATGATAGCAGACACTGCAGCAATCTTGTGACCACACTAGGCAGGTCAAAAAATCAGCATACTCTGACCCAATTCTGTGATATCCTTGAGCTGCTGAACTTGTATAGAAGGGGAAAATGAACCCTTACTTGTAGGGACAACTGTTGGGCTCTCTGTGACATTCCTGATGGAGTAGCTACCGACATCAATGAGAAATAAGAAAAGAAGAAGAAAAAAAAAAGAAATCCTTCCTGTTCCTTGATCATGTCACAGTGCTGGAAGAGTACCCTGTGCACTGTCCCCCAAACTGGTCCCCGGGCTGGGTCTGCCTGTCTCCCCAGCAGCCTTCAGCACACAGCCCAGTACCCAAAGACATGATGGATAAAATCTCCCGTCCTGCCACCACATCCACCTATAAAAAGCACTACTTGGCTTTTTAAGGCCCATGTTCCCATTCGATCCACAAAGCCTCCCTGACGTGAACATGCACAGTGTGACCCCAGGGAGCTTTCCTGACCCAAGCGTGTATGGGGTGAGCCACACGCAGTCCATCTTCCCTTCACAATCAAGAGTGAAACCCAAAGGCCTTACTGTGGCCTCCGAGGCCCAAACACAATCTCGCCCCCGTCTCCCCACCCACTCTCACCGCCCACCACCCCCTTGCCCCCAGAAATCCTGTCACAACGGTTCCCTTGACAATAACCAACAAACCAACTCTCCCCCAGCTCTTTGCACTTGTTGATGTGCTGTTTCCTCAGCCAGAGACACTGTCCCTCCAGACACCCCCAGCATCTGCTGGATCCTCACACATGACCCGCCCAGGGAAAAAAGCAGGCCATCGCTCTCCACATGCGTGAACTCTCATCGCTCTTGACACAGACTTCTCTGTTCAGTTTGTCCTTCTCCACCCTGTGCTCCAAGCACCTAGGACAACACTTGGCACGGAGTTAGAACAAGAAATATTTGCCAGATTAATGTTTTCTCTCTTTTTTTAATAAAGGAAACACAGATGTTAGTACAAGCAGCAATAACAAGTTTCTTAGAGGAATGCGCTCCAAACCGGAACTGTTTGCAGCAGCTGGTGGCTGGCAATGGGGCAGTGGGGTCTGTGACATAATGTGTGTGCTTTACCAAGGAGCTGCGGCCTGGGGAAATGCCCAGTGAGTGACAGAAGTCTCTCCACCTCCTCTAACGCCCTATATATCTTGCCTCCTTATTCCACAAAGGATCACGTTTCTAAATGAACACAATGTGTGTGGGTGTGAAAAACGAAGCATCCACCTGGCAATCGTTTAGCACTGCTGAAGAGTGGAAATGGCCATCACAACCTCTATTTCTAGATCACGTGAATTTTTTAGTAACAAAGGAGCGTGTACTCTGGCTTTCCCCATTAGCTAAGGGCTCCCAGGCCAGTCTGGGCACTCGGAGCTTTGGTTTCCTCACGAGAAGAGTGGGAATCACAACAGTGCCTATGGACTCACAGGATTGCTGGGGTGATCTAATGAGGGAAACCTAGAGACAAAGCCTGGCAGGTACCAAGCACGTAAGCATTACTGTTATTCTTACAATGTCTCTTGTGTATTTGGCTTTTCGTGGGGGAGGTGGGGGAGGAACAACAGTACTCTCGCCCCCCCTCAGAAACTGCAGCACTAGAGTGAGTACCTCCCACCGCAGCTGGCCTGGCATGATGATTATTTATGGACGCGCCTGTCTCCCTGGTTTGGAAAGTGACTGGTCTCTGGGACAAGGGTCAGGACTGTTACCAGTGGTGATTCCTGAACCTTTGACAGGGCTGAGCACACTAAAAGGCATAAATAGAAACGATTTAATTTACAGAGTACTTACTATATGCCAGGCACACAGCCAGGTACTCTACACATGTTCTCTCTTGCTATTCTGGTAACCCCACAAGAGGTAGACGCCAGCCCTGTGTTCATTCCACAGACGGGCAAGTGGGGTACAGAGAGGGGAACGCAGGCCGCCCCGCGAACCGTGGCAGAACCTGGAACTCGCACCACCATCCTACACAACTTCTCTTTCTCTAGTTTAAACTCTCAGACAGCAACCTCATTTCTAAGTTCTGCTTCACCAATCCCCCACGCATTCCACAAAAAGAGGCCAAAGCTTGTAACGCCACGTTCCTAAGACATGGCCACGGGGCGTGCTGCTGCAAGGTCTCAGACAGTGGCTAGTGACTGCCCTGTCTACACGGTACAGCTCACTAACCCAGCCTGTTTGTCTTCCATCCTCTTTTCTTTTAAACAATCAAGGCCAGAAGCGCTGAGTAGTAACTCATAAATTTCGAATCCAGGATTTCGAATCCTGGTCTGCTTCCACCCATGACACGGTCTCCCTGTGTCACCCAGGCATAGGCTTTGTGTCCAACAGGGGGCTCAGCTGAGTGGTGAGGAGTGAGGCCCTGAAACCCAGTGTCCCTGGCTAACTGCTAGTGTCACTACTTACCAGGTTGCGGGACACCAACTGAGTATCCTTATTTATTAAATGTGAAGATTCACAGCCAAATTTGCAAGCTGATTTAAACAAGGCGATTGTAAAAGACACTTCTGAAGCAAGCGAGGAGATCTGATTATGAACTGAGGTTTAGGGGATACTGAACAATCACTGACGCAGATGATGGCACTGTGATTATTAAAATATCCACTGTTTTAGAGGTGCTATGTGGGAGAAGGTATGTGGGAGAAAATGTCTGAAGCCTGGGACTGATTTTTAAAATACTTATAAACGGGGGTTCCTGGGTGGCTCAGTCAGTTAAGCGTCCGATTTTGGCTCAGGTCATGATCTCAAAGTTCGTGGGTCCGAGACCCGCATCGGGGTCTGTGCTGACAGCTCAGAGCCTGGAGCCTGCTTCAGATTCTGTGTCTCCCTCTCTGTCTGCCCCTCCCCCACTTGCACTCTGTCTCTCAAAAATAAACATTAATAAAAAATGTTTAAAATACTTAAAACAAACAAACGACCCCCCACCCCTGCCAAAACCTAAGGGAGGGAAAGGAACACAGGAAAAAAAGTTGGTTTTTGATATTTAACCATTGAAAAAACTTTTAATTTTTTTTAATGTTTATTTATTTTTGAGAGAAAGGGTAGACAGAGCGGGAGTGAGGGAAAGGCAGAGAGAGAGAGAGAGGGAGAAGGAAACACAGAAATCCAAGCAGGCTCCAGGCTCCGAGCCGCCAGCACAGAGCCCGATGCAGGGCTTGAACCCACGAATTGGGAGATCATGACCTGAGCCGAAGTCGGACACTCAACCGACTGGATCACCCGGGCACCCCTTCTGAAAAAAACTTTTAAAGGAAAGTAGATAAGATGTTTTTGTGAAGATTCAAGTAACACACACTGAGTACTCAGCAGCATGCCACCGGGCACATGGCAGGAGTTCTAGACCTCAGCACTACTGGACCGTCTCCGCGGTGGGGGTCGTCCTGTGCCGCATAGGACGCTGAGCAGCATCCCCGCACCGGATGCCAGACGCACTCTCCCACCAGTCACGACAGCCCAAAATATCTCCACATTTGTCTCCTGGGGAAACGAAGTCACCCCAAGTCAAGAACCACTGCTCTAGAGTGACCATGAATAGTTTTTAAAAATGCCCAAAGCACCTCACCTTGACAGACAAAGCCCCCATTATCTCAGCACCACTAAGACTACTACCGGCCAACACTTACCGAACACTTAGAATTCGTCAAGCTCTGTTCTAAGCATTTTGCACATGCTATACCACTGAATCCTCACAACACTCTTATGAGCTCCCAAATGACAAAACCACTCCATTTGATAGATGAGAAGACTGAGAGAGAGAGCCTAACAGAGACCCACCCTCTCAGCCAGGGGACCATGCTGTCAGTATCACCGTGTCCCAAGCACCCGTGGACACTGCAACCCGGCCTCTGCCACTCACGGACTGGGCAGGCCTTACATAAGGGAAGCCATCTTTCTGCACATCACCTTCCCGAGTATAAACAATGAGCTACCACGACCACTGACCGAGGTCGTCACTACCGCATGCCTACTTCTAAGCAGCCACTTAACGTGTCGGGTCTACCGCACCTTCACAACCTCCATGGCAGATGCTGCTTCCTCATCATTATCCCCACTCTCAGGACGAGGAATCCGGGCCCAGTGAGGACAAGGAATCGGTCCAAGGATACACAGGGAGCAAAGTGGCGGAGCTGGGATTCAAAGCTCAGTCATCCTTGACTCCCCCTTCACCACCCACCACATTATATCCTATCCACCGGCAAACCCCAACAGCCCTTCTCTCAACAGACCTGGAATCTAACCTCTTCTCCCTACATACGTGCCGACACCAGTCCTGGGTGCTCTGCGACGGCACCCCAGCAGGTCTATCTGCTCCTGCCCAGCCCCCACTAAACAGCCACAAGGATCCTTTAGAATTAAGTCTGACCATGTCATTCCTCCAGCCAAAGCCTTGCAGCATCACCAGAGCCTTTGCTCTGGTCCACAGGCCTTCACTCCATCTCGTTTCAGACTGGTCCTCACCTCTCACCACTTTGCCATTCATTCTGCTTTAGCCACGCCTCCGGCCAGGCCGTTCTCTAAACACAAGGAGCACGCTCCCCCCTCAGGGCCTTTGTACCAACGTACCGACAGCTGGGAGAGTCCTCCCTGCCCCCAATTCATTCAAGTCCTTACTCCTGATCCCTTACTCAGAGAACCTTCCCTACACACCCTGTCTAAAAAGCAGCCCGGGGCTTGCTCTAGTCCCGGGTCCCTGCCTTATTTTTCTAATAAACAATTACTGCCACTGACATCACATTCTTGATCCGTCTGCCTCCTCTACTAGAACGTAAGTCCCACAAAGGCAGCAGCTTTGCTCTTTTACTCCCCAGTGTATCCTACCCTTTAAAGTTTATTTATTTATTATTTATAGAGACAGGATGGGCATGCATGCACATGCGCACACAAGTGGGGGAGGGGCAGAGAGGAGAGAGAAAGAATCTCAAGCAGGCTCCACGCCGTCAGTGCAGAGCCAGATGTGGGACTCCAACTCACGAACTATGAGATCATGACCTGAGCCAAAACCAAGAGCCAGATGCTTAACTGAATGAACCACTCAGGCACCCCTCTCCTAGCATTTAAAACAGTTTGGTGCATAGGAGGTGCTGAACAAGTATCAGCTGAGAAATGAATCAAAACTAGAGGATTGCAAATCCCATGTTTTTTCTAATATCTTAGACTGTCTCATTAAAGGCCAGTCCAAGTATCTGGCATATGGAAATAGCAAGTTTCTGTCCCTCCCCAAATACTGTCCTCTCCTCAGGTCTTACCCTTCCTTTGGGAACCTTTCCTGGGTCCTCCACTTTTCAGCTGCATAAATCTGACCATGTTACTTACTGTGCTGTGCTTCAGTTTCCCCATCCGGAAAATATAGGTACACACAGGACCCACTTCAGAGAATGGCTATGAGAATTCAGTAAGCCCGCAAATGTACTGCCTTTTGTAGCCGTTAGCTTAGAGCGATCACCCAACAGACATCAGCTATCATTATTATTTATCCAACCCTTTGTGAGCTCCTGTATCACTGGATATCATAGGCACCGCCACAGGCCTTCCTGGTGATGACTGTGACTTTGGGTTCTGTTCTGAGGCCTGTACTGAGCCTCTGAATCCTGAGAGATGAATCAGAGCCAAGCCCTGTGCTCAGAAAGCCCATACACATGGACACAGATGCAATCTCTGAGATTCTGTCTCTGATTCTTAGGAAAATGTTCAAATTCCTTTCACACCCAGATCTGTATATATCTGTGTGAAAAGATTTGGAAAAAACACAAGCGAAAAGTGCAAGTTGCAGAAAAAAATATTTAACGTTTAAAAAAATAAAAAGCCACTTGCTTTCTTTTTCTATATTTGACTGGAGCACACTCAAATACAGTGCAGACTCCAAAAGAAATCTAATGCAGATAATAAATGCAAGCCATAAATCTAAGTTTATATCTTCTGGTAACATTAAAAAAATAAGAAGCATGCAAAATTAATCTTAACAGATTTTATTCAACCTGCTATAACAAAATTTTTATCATTTCAACAGGTAATCAAGATAAAAAGCTTCACTCCAGGGGCGCCTGGGTGGCTCAGTCAGTTAAGCAGCCGACTTCGGCTCAGGTCACGATCTCGCGGTCCGTGAGTTTGAGCCCCGCGTCGGGCTCTGGGCTGATGGCTCGGAGCCTGGACCCTGCTTCCGATTCTGTGTCTCCCTCTCTCTCTGCCCCTCCCCCGTTCATGTTCTGTCTCTCTCTGTCTCAAAAATGAATAAAACGTTAAAAATAAAAATAAAAAAAAAAATAAAAGCTTCACTCCATTCTCCATTGTGTGTCTTTGAAATCTGGTATGCATTTAACTTCCAAGTACATCTCAACTCAAACTAGCCATATTTCACGTGTTCAATAGCCATATATGGAGAGTGGCTACCACACTGAACTGCACACGCCTATGAAGATTTGTAAGGACCTGACAACATGGGTTACTCTGGGGGCGGGGAGGAGAGGATGGGATTTGATACAGAGATGGTTTAAGTCAAAGGTTGGCACTCTCTTTTCTGTAAAGAACTAGGCAGTACATACTTTAGGCGTAAAGG
The DNA here is from genome assembly GCF_023721935.1 of Panthera uncia. Lineage (NCBI taxonomy): Eukaryota > Metazoa > Chordata > Mammalia > Carnivora > Felidae > Panthera > Panthera uncia. Next base: position 5,814,498 of record NW_026057588.1, read on the forward strand.
GGCCAGACTGTCTCTGTTCTCAATTCTACCCCACTGTTGTGTCACAAAAGCAGCCATGGACAGTATGTAAATGAATGGGTCTATGTTTTCAATAAAACTTTATTAAAAATAAACAGGCAAAGGGCCACCCGTGGCCATTTGCCAATCCCTGTGATGATGAAAGATAGAAGCAGAAAACGTCCACCTTTAGCCCAGAAGGCTGACCTATAGCTTGCCTACTTTCAATAAGGACCAAATATGTACTGGTTACTACATTCTTAAAGAGGCTCATGACTGCCTGTACATCTCACCCATAGTTAATATCAAGCTAAATGATAATCACTAGAAAAACCTTCTGAAAGTAGTTTTATGAGTAGAAATTCTAAGAAAACATTTATGATCTAATATTCCCTGCAAAATCCCTCACCCTTGAGCACTAAGCATATAATAACCACTGGCTACATACAGCCAAAGTGCAGCTCTTTGTGCCCACAGGTCCTGTCCCTGTGCTACTTAAATAAATTTACTAAGCTGCACCATAAAATATCTCAAGAATTCTTTTCTGACCGTCGATCCAGGAACACCTGGTTTAAGTGATTGCTCAGGACAGCCTTGTGAGTCATGACCCCTTTCACCTTCATCTCCCAACACCAACAGCTCATTCTCTTGGCTCCAGCTACACTGGCCTTCCTGCAGTTCCCAGAACACGTGCTGCACCATTCCTGCCTCAGGACCTTTGCACTTGCTTCTTTTAGCTGAATGCTATTCCCCAGACATCCATGGGGCCTGCTCCCCACTTCACATCTCTGTTCAAATGTCCCCTTCTCAATAAGGCCTTCCCTAGCCATTCTATCTGAACCTGTAACACTCTCCTGTTCTCCCCATCCCTGCTTCATTTTTGTTCAAAGCACTTTTACCATCCTGACAGCATACATTTTACTTAACTGTCTTATTATCTGCTTCCCCACATGGCAACATAAAGCTCCAGGAGGCGGGTAGTTTTTGTTCATCTTGTTCCCTGCTGTGTACCTGTGCCTAGAACAATGCCCTACCCAGAGGAGAGGCCCAATAAATACTAACCGATTCACTACCACAATACGCTGTTGTTTCCTCCCCACATGACACACGTGTTAATAATGTATTCAGCTGTTTCACATCTGCCTCTTGTATAACAAATGGTGTCACCATTATATCCTCAGCACCATAAGTGATACGTGGCAGGTGTTTACTGAACAAATGAATTTACACAACAGCCCCATGAACCAGATAATGACCTCCATTTGAGAGAAGAGGAAATCAAGGCTTAAGGAGATTAACCAACTTGCCCATGTCTATTAGCAAGAAGTGGAAGAGCCAGGAGTACAACAGCAACCGGTCTGACTCCAGAGCCAGAAAGCTCTACCTCGAGATCACTCAGAGGCTGGGCCCAGCGCAATCCGCTCAATTTTATAAACAGACAAATTCTGGCCCCTATAAAGGGAGGACGGGACCTCTTCAATTACTTCTCACTCCAATAATTGTAGCCAACGTTTATTAGGCCCTCATAACAACTAAGCACCGTTCTATTTTACTTGCGGTATTAACTCCTTCAGTCCATCACAAGCACTCAGTGAGGCCTGAACTATCATTAGCCCACGTTTCGGGGAAAGCGGGCCCAGAGCCGTGAAGTAATGTGCACAAGGTCACACGACGGGTGGGAGGTGGAGCTGGGATGGGCAAACCGTGGAGTCCTTAGGCTTCTCAACCCTTGGCCAGCCCGGCTCAGCCGGGCTGCCATCCCACTCACCAGAAATGTGTTAGCCTGTTTAGTAAACTGCCCACCCGCAGTTCGGCAGGATCCCAAAAGCGGGGGGAAAGAATTTCTACCTCGAAATCCGCTCTTAAATTTAGCTAGTTGCCCCCTTGGGAGTGGGGTTTTCGCCGCCCCTCCCCTCCGGGAATCTACACCAAAACTGAAGAGGGAGGGAGAGCAGGAACTGGAAAGACAGCCGTCATCTCTCAGTCCCCATTTAGAGAGTTTACCCCCACAGCGCTAAGGCCTAGCCGCCGGATCTCACAGGAAGGGGAAAACCTACCCGGGTCCCGACCCACCAGGCGCCCCTCCCCCACTCGGAGCAAGTCGCACACCCTCCCCATCCCAAAGGGCCACTCAGGGGCTGCGGCCAATCACCGAGGCTTTCCCTCCGCCCCACCCAGTGGCCCGACCCCCTCCCCGGTCAAGGCTTCCCAGGACCCCGGCAGCCGCATGCACCAGACAGGGCAGGCCTGGGACCCTCCAGGGTGGCCTGCCTCCCGCCCTCCGGTGGGCCGACACCCAATCCCCGGCGCCGTCTCATCCAGTCCTGGGACCCGAAGACGTGAGAGCTGGACGCTGATTGGCCGCGGCCCCCTTCCGCCGCTCCCGGCGAACACTGAGCTTTCTCCGCGAGGGCCGTCCGTGCCCCCATTACCCCTTCCCGGCTTCCCCAAGTTCCCCGTGGCCTCCGGACCTGAACATCCTCATTGCGGAGCTCGTCTATCAGCACCGCGATGGGGTAAAGCGAGTCGTCGCCGTCCGCCGCCGCCATCTTGGCTCCGTCCCGTTCCTGTCAGACCGCGGCCAGCGCCGTGCGGAACCCGGTGCAGGGAGGGGCAGGGATGGAAAGAGAACGAAAGACGAGCGTGGGGGCGCCCGAGCCACTTTACAGGGGCTGCCCCACGGTCATTGGCCGCGCTACGCCTGGCCAAGTCTGCATTTCGTTGGTCCGGACAAGTGAAGCCCCGCCCACTGCCCATTTGCCATTGGTCGAGGGGACGAGCTGAGGCTGCCTAAGCATAGCTGAGAGGGAAGGAAACGGAAGTGCGTGGTATCTTAGCGACCAAGATTGTGCCCGCCTACGTTGCCGCTAACAACGGGCCAGACGAGCGGCTGTTTTAGCCAATGAAGGGCGGAATCGAAGGAGGCAAAACCTGCCTTCTGGCGAGCCTGCACAAAGCTTCTGCGCCGGCGTCGCTAGGATTGCATGACGTCATGTGGGGAGCGAGACAGTTCGGGTTTTGGCTTGTGAGCTGGTGGCTCTAATGGCTGATGGATCTATCCCCAGCAACTTTGTGAAGGAGGAGTAGGGGTTGAGACTTTGGTTTTATGCTTTATTTTGCGGAGGCCCACACAAGGGCGGCGACTTGCCTTACTTTCTGCCTGAAGCTCAAGCCCCGTGTGGTTCTGGTTCCAAAGCAGTGCTCAGGCACATCCATTCCCCGTTTTGCACTTCAGCAGTCCTGGAAAATTAGAGCCCTCTCCGTACATCGTGCTTTTTCACGTGAAACAGCATTTGTCCAAACCATCTCTTCTACTGGGAGAGCAGTTCCTATTTAATACTCAGATCTCTGCATAAATGTCTCCCCTTCCCTGCCTCTCTTCAGGCTTGGTCCTCCAGTCCCCGGAACCACATACCACCACCACCCACCCTAAACCCACGTATCTCTCAGTCTCTCATCTGTCTCTGTCCCAGAATTCCTATCCCTGGGCTGGCACTGTGACTATGCGCTGGAGTCTTACCTCTCACAGAGTGGGAGCAGTGTTGGGTCTTACTAATTAATCTCTATTCCAAGCTTTTCTCAACACAGCCCCCCACCACATTTTAAGAGCACCTTAACACAGGGAGTTGGGGAATGGGGAAGAGAAGACCTGGGATGCTTTTCCCCCCTTCACTGCCCCCTTGAAAGCCAGAGCTGAGCTAGGACTCCTGGACACGTCTGAATAGCCCAAGCTTCTTTTCCAAACACGCCTACCCACTCCAGTTAGACAACTGTTCCTCATACACGGAGATGGTGGTAGCATTACATATTTCAATCCTTGCCCAGCATGTGCCCAGGATCTCCCCACCACTACAACAGCTCACTGAGACTATGGGTCTTCATAGGTAAGAGTGCACTTTAAATATCATAAAATTTTCTTTCTCAAATATACCTCACTAAGGCTGGGGTGGGGAGGTCACAGGCGTGCCATGTACAGACAACTCTCTGAGTCAGAAACAGTCTCTTGATTCAAACAGCAACTTGATTCTGGGCAGACTCTGTAAAGAACAGGCCTCACCATGGGCATCTGAATGAGTGACCCAGACAAGTATTTGAGCGATGCAATTGGTTTCCACAGTTCACAGCCCAAGAAAGGCAGGGCGGTCCTTAATCTGGCATCCATAGTTTTCCAAGTCGCACACTCGACAGCTAGACCCTTGGCAGCAGCCCAGGAATCTGACATGTGACCAATGAAGGAAACCACTGCCTCTGATTTCAGATTTGCAGAGCCGGCACTGAGACTAACCCATTCCAGTGGCCCAGGGGACACCATTAGGGTTCAGACTACCTAAACCATCAGCGAACAAGGACATGCTTTTAGGGGACCCTCAGAGGATTGAGGGTTCCTAGTGCCAGTGGCTTTCACCAAAGCATGGAGCTAAAAATGTCTTCTCAAGGGGCAGGTACCACTTTTTCTGGTCAAGCTGACATGTTGCTAGAAAGAGTTTGCCTTCATTCTTGAATATGCACTTTCCATGGGACATGGGAATTTTGGGGCCCTTTCTATCCTGTTACAAGTGAGTCCGTGTTGACTCAGTCCAAAATTGGAATATCAAGGCACACAGTCGAAATGCATCTAAGGATCAGTTTTGAGGAGAGCTCACTAATAAGCTAACCAGTCTTTTAAAAACTCTTTATTTAATTTAGTTTTTAAGCACTGCTACTTTAAAAGAGCACACCTGTGAGTTGTGTCACAGAAGCCTCAAATTCACACCCCCTAGGGAGCTTCTAGGTAGAGGCTGACTCCCTTTGCCAAAGGCTCCAAATGACAGACTCTCACTCGCAGAGACGTGTGCCGTCTCCCATACACCATTAAGGTCCAGTAAGAGCTGGACCTCCTTTTAGGTGATGGGAAGGCAAAGAAACAAGGGTTTTTCCCTCACTGCTGGAGGGATTGAGCACTGTAAACGTGCCCATAGAGTTCTAACGTATTTTCATTGGAATACAGGACTCTGAACTTGAGCGGGTGGTATCAGCCACCCCTACTGGCAGATAGGTGACAGCACGTGAGACAGGGTGATTGAGACTGAGGCCTCTAACTTGCAAACAGACAGTATATCATGTGTATCATGAAAACCTGGTACATCAGAGGCTGACCTAAATCCTTAGCCCTTATACACACACTGGGGGCAAATGAAAGGCTGTGTGTCCCAGTAACACTTCTCTACCTGCACCTCACCCTGACTGGGATAATCCCCTCAGGAATTTCTGGGTTGGGGAAGCACAAGCCTATAACACAATTCCTGTCACATTCTAACAGTAGAAACAACAACTGGTTGTTGAACTTGTTCCAAAGGGTCCTGCTATGGTCTGTTTGTGTCTCCTCAAAATTCATATATTGAAACCTAACCCCAAAGGTGATGGCATTTGGAGGTGGAGCCTTTGAGGCATGATTGGGAGGCTCTGCCCTCATGAATGGGATGGGTGCCCTTTACAAGGAGAACTGAGAGCTCCCTCATCCCTTCCACCCTGTGAATATAAGATACAAGAAGACTGCAACCCAGAGGAAGGCCCGTGCCAACCACACTGGCAGCCTGATTTCAGATTTTCAGCCTCCAAAACTGTGAGATATGAATTCATTTATAAGGTTCCCAGCCTGTGGAATTTTCTTACAGCAGTCCACACAGATTGAGAGAGGCCCAAACTACCTCATCAACATAGCTTTCCTCTGCTACTATGACAACACACTAAGGCTGGTGGTTGTATGGCTCAATAGCTACCCTATCCTCATTGCTAAGACTGTCAAGAAATGTAAAGGGTGTAAGATTTTACCCCATTTACAAACCAGTAAGTTAGCCTGCCAGCTGCATGGATGCTGGTAGAAGACACGAGATGCCAGGGACTGAGACAAAGGCAGTATTATGCATGCACAACAGGCAGCAAGAGCTTTGTGTTCACATCTCTTCCCTTTGCTTCCACAGGTCTCACGGGGGCCATGCAAAGAAGTCCAGGTGGATGCTGCACACACAGTAGATTCATGTCACAGCTGGAGAAAATTAAGTTCAGAAAACCCAATTTTTTCAGTTGAATTAGAAATGCATCTGCCCAACATTTGCCTCTGAGGAAGGCATTATCTCTAGTGCATTGGCCAGGTAGTTAATCTGCCCTTTCCCCAAGAAAGACAGTATTGCCATCCTCAGAGGCTGTTACACAAAAATGTTTGCAAGCCATTCCAGGACAGTAGCTGAAACAAGATATGAAAAAAAAAAAAAAAAGAGAGGATCATGCAGAATAGTTTCCCTGTAGGGTGCACCTTTCCCTTAAAAATTTGGTTATGATTGATTGAGTAAAAAGATCCATTGAAGATTTTTGATACCAAGACTGCCCTTGGTTGTGTGGTGCTGTGGCACTGTGAAAGACTGAAGGAGCAGGAAGAGACCCAGATTTACCAGGACATTCACAGGAAAGATGGATCCAAAGGAGCAGTGATGTCAACCTGCATGAGCAAGGAGAGATGAAAGCAAATGAAAAGAAGGAACAATATCACATATTCTCAGTGAACTGGAACTTGTTATCTTCTCAGAAGAAAATAGACTACATTACCCAAACATACAGCAAAACAATTCTGGATGGATTGCCAATCTAAATTTTAAAGTGATATATGGGTTTTAAAAAAGGAGAATAACTGTAGTCTTAGAATAGGAAAGAATTTATTGAACAGAACAGTAAACATTATCTATAAAAGAGAAAATAGTTACATTAACATTAAGACTTTCTCCTTATCAAAACACAACACACACAGGAAAGACCAAGAGACACAGAGACAGTGTGAGAAAAGAGACCAGCAAAGGAAACTTATCCAGCAGATAAAAGGAATTACTACAAATCAATAAGAAAAAATAAACAAACCAAAAAAACAAACAACCAAAAAAACCACAATAAAAATGGACAAAATAAACTAACACATACTTGAAAAAGAGGATGCCCAATGTCTAATAAATATGTGAAAGGATGCTCAACTTCCATAGTAATCAAGGACATTAAAAGAAAATCACTACTTGGTACCATCAGACACTAACCAGAAGTCAAAGAGAAATATGAAAAAATATCGAAACTGTTGACAAGGATGTGCACAAACCAAAAATCTCCTACACTGTTGGTGGGTGTGAAACTCTGTACATTTTCCAAACCCATTAGGCACTATCTCCTAAAGCTACAGAACTGTCAACCTGTCACCCACCAATTCCACTGTTACTTATATAGCCAACAGAAATATGTATATGTGCCAACAAAGCATGGTCTACATTTAGATACCAGTGGTATTCCTAATAGTCACAAACTGAAAACCACTCATATGCTAATTAATGGTGGAATGATTAGGTAAATTGTTTTATATGCACACAATGGAACCCTACATGGAATGCCAATAAATGATTAATAACAGCATGCAGCAATAAATTCATAAACAACAGAAGGAATGACAAAAGCAAATACAAAAGAGTTAATGCTCTATTACCTTCTTTATATAAGATGCAAGACAGGCTAAAGTAACCTATGTTGTGCCATGCATGTCAGAGTACTGATGGCCCAGAGGAATAGTGACTGGTAAGGAGCAAAAGTCTGACAATATTCTATTCATTGATCTAGGTACTGAGTACAGAATGTGTTCACTTTGTGAACTTTTCTTGAGCAATGCACTTATCACCAGTGCATGTGTCTTTAAATTTTTCAAATACATATCAGCCTCAAAAAGATGGGATATGGTAAATAGATTAGAGCTGTCCATATATTATAAAGGTGGGGTTTAAGAATATTAAATAAAATGACACTGTGATTAGCTTTTAAACGTAAGCTGAAATTTCTAGGTAAAACAGAAATGATGAGTATACAACTTCAAAGAAAGAAGTTCAATTATAATGTAGAATTATAAATGAAAATTATATTTTGCAATCCATAGAAAAGTAGTTAACATAGATTAAATAATAAGCCCCATTGCATTCAAATGTATCAATTATTATATTACAGTTAAATGCATTAATTATACCTTTAAAAATGAAGCAAATTTTACTACATTCATTGGATGTTTTCATAAGAGGTATGGCAAAGAAACTGAATTAAAGTATAAAAATTAAAAATACAGTTTATGGAATTTTACAATCAAACAACTAGCATGGAAATATACACATACTATCACATACATTTTGAGTTTTGTCATAATTGTAACTAGTACTATTTAAAATTCTTTTTTAAAAAAATTTTTTTTACATTTATTTATTTTCGAGAGACTGAGACAGAGCACAAGCAGGGTAGGGGCAGAGAGAGAAGGAGACACAGAATCCAAAGCAGGCTCCAGGCTCCGAGCAAGTGCGCAGCACAGAGCCTGACGTGGGGCTTGAACCCACGAACTGTGAGATCATGACCTGAGTCAAAGTTGGTCACTTAACTGACTGAGCCACCCAGGCACCCCTAAAATTGTTCTTAATGTACAATTTTCCAATATGTTAATTGATAGATAACAAACATAATTAACTCTACATTTATATGTATAAACACACACAGATCACACACAGATATAGATCCCTACACACAATAATTGAAGGTAGGCATGTATTTATATATTTTTCTTCGTGTTTTGTGATCTAAAAATGTAGTTAATATTTATGTGCCTCATGTGAGCTACAAATATGGATTCCATTTGTGGTACAAGGTTCTATCTTTAATCCGTAAAAATGGATATATCCATTGGGTCAAAAATTTTTTTCAAATTATTAAATTCTCAATAGTTTACATCAGCTTCAGAATGTAAATACAGAGATAGCTATATAAAAATCTCTCCTAAAATCGAAGAGAATTGAAAATCAAGGAGTCACAAAATCCACATAAACAGAATGGATTCATGTCTCTGCCCTACAGATGGCACTCCCTTCAGGGCTCCAAATTGAGTGGAAGTCTCCAACATTAACTAATATCTTCACTTCAAAGACTCAAGTGTGCACCTCCAAACCTCTTTCTTCCCAACATGCCCAAATCATCTTCACAAAGAAGGGAAAAATCTTTCTTCTCCAGGTACCAATTCCATGGAATTCATGGCTTATAAAAATGTCACAATCACTTGATATTGGTTAAGAACCAGCTAAAATGTAATTCTATGCTGTCCACTACCCTCTCCAGTCCAACCTGTCCATTTCTCCCTGAAAATGTTCCCACAAGCTTATCTCCCATGCTCCCAAACATCACACTTCACATGACTGACTTTCGCCTCTCTGGTATGACATTACACAATTATACCTGGCTCCCCAAAGCTTTCTTTGCTGACTTTATTTTCCCTCCAGCACTATTCTCTTCAGTGTAACTGATGACCTGCCACATGCTGACCCATTTCCAGGCTCTTTTTCTTATAATCCCATGCCTACTTCACTTTTGGAAAATTTACTATGACAAATTTAAGTTACATGCTCAAAGTTTTCTCCATAATATCTGGATTTTTTCAAGACCTGGTGTTTATATACACATAAATTCTGAACTCCTCCAGAATGGCAGACATTAGTAAAACGTCAATCACACGAGTATTTACAAGATAATTATATAATATTACAGTTATTATAATTTTTTGTTAACATTGAAGAAAATGCTCAGTATGTTCTGTTTACCATTCTTGGGTTAGCCTCTCATAATTGTACTGGAGACTCTGAGGGGGATGAGTAAATTACCAAACAAACATTATGGAAATACATTCGATTTACAGATTTCTCATAAGACGAGGGGATTTTATATTTTTTTCCCATTTTTCCTTTTTATTTAGCAGCACATACTGAGAACAAAGAATGCTTCCACTTATGTTTAGGTTTTGAGGAATCACAATGAAGAGAAGACAGGAAACACTAGTAAGAAGATCATTCTTATTGCCAGATCCCTGGTGGCCATGCTGTCAGTCCTAAGTGACTGATACTTGTCTTCTGGGCTAGAGAATCCTAGGTGGGAATAGGAGGCAGGGGCCACATGAATCATGTCAGCTGAAATCCGATATTCTCCACTTCCCAACACTTCCTACTTTCAAATAATTACTTAAAGTTCTTCAGTCATTTAGGGCCTTCCAAGAGTTGCATGAACAACCGTTATACAACATTTGCTACATGTGAATCAGTGTTATAACAACCACCCATGTACTAAGTTAATATTTCTTATAAATACATGAGGCAGGCACTATTACATTCCTTATAAAGATGAGGACTACATAAGCACAGAGAGGTTAACTGCTTTGTCTGAATTCATTCACAAATAAGGGATAGAGTGGGGACTGGAACATGGCTGGGTGGGGAACAAAATTAGTGCATTTAATCCATAATATAAGAAAATGCTAGTAAGCTGTGTTCTTTATTTTTTCTGTATTTTTAAAATATTTTATTTATTTATTTAGAGAGAGGGAGAGCAAGTGGAGGAGGGGCAGAAGTGAGAGGGACAGAGAAAATCCCAACTCAGAGCCCAACGTGGGGCTCGATCTCAGGAACGCTGAGCTCATGACCTGAGCTGAAATCAAGAGTCGGACACTTAACCAACTGAGCCACATAAGTGTTCCAGGTGTGTTCTTTAAATAAACCAAGATCTAAATTTAGATTTGTATTTATACCTTATCATTTCAATTTAGATTAGTGCTATTTAATTTGAATTTTTATTAATAACAAGTTTCTAGTTATTTATGAAGACTTTTTCTTATAGGCAAATACAAACTGTGAATAATACCCTAGAGACCTCAGTAAACTGTAGATGCACTGAGGCAGGACTACAAAGCTGCAGGTTCCTGCCCCGTGACAACCTGGATTTAATGACCTGCCGCATGCTGACCCATGTTCCATTAAGATGACAACAGAAAGAATCATTTGCTTTCATTCCACGAACAAAAGTGCAATACCACAAGACACAGGAACTCTGTAAGTAGGGTGTCACATACACACACACACACACACACACACACACACACACACATATGTACATAATATCACTTTTATTAATACTTGAGTTAAATAAAATTAGTACCAATAAAGCAAGATTTGTGAAAGATATTGCAATATAAGAAATATGCAAAGTGGAATGTTAATGCAAGAACTTTGTATATTGTATAAGTGATATAACTTTTTGAATTGCTATTATAATATTTAAAAGCATCAGAAACATCACAAGATACATTTGAGCCTAAAAATCTCGCCCTGAAACCAAAGTTACATTTTATTTAAAAGCTGTTTCCTTGACATTACTGGGAAAAGTCTCTCCATAATCAAGACACAATTATTTAATCTATTCAGTGCGTCATAGAGGCGGAGTTACAGAAAACATTTCTAGTCCAGCAACAGCGATCAGACACATTTTTCTGTACACAATCAAATGATTACTATACATTCATCTGACTATTTAGTTGAAGGCACCTTAGAAACCTGACTATTATGTCTATGGTTCCTGCAAAGTAGGCTGAACAGGGAGTCCACAAATACAGCCCTCAAACACATTAAAAATCAGATTACATGACCACTTGGGTGAAACCACATAATCACTGTCAGTGAGGATTACACTATGAGCCTTAGGAGCCATCAGGGATGGGTGTAGGTGTAGGACCCCATCTCTTTATACCAACTCAGCTCCTGGTTCAGGAGGTATTCCACCTTCCCGTGTGGCTTTAGCACTGAGCCAGATTCTGTGTTGACAGTCAGAGAAGTGAGTACGTGTGCAAGATGGGCAGCTGGGCCCTGAGATGTGTGTTTATGACTGTGTGACACCCGCCTCCCCTCACAACGGCAATTAGCATTTCACCTGAAGCAGCACTAGCAGTGATAGGCTTGGGTCCTCAGAATATTTTTGCAAACATTCTTCCCACTTGCCAATTACTAAGAACAACTACAAGTTTCTAGCTAGCATCTCTAGAGACCACTAGTGTGTGGGAAAGGATGCAAAACCTGAGGGAAAGAAGCAGTCTGGGCAGGAGGGCACCATGGGCCCAGGACAGAGAGCGCTGGAGAGGAGAGTGGGCGTGTGAGACACAGAGTCCAGGACAAGGGGCCAGGGTGACAGGGTTGAGAGACAGAAGTAAAGATTTTCAAGTTATAAACAAATGACCTCTCAGGGAGAAGAAAGGACACAGCATCTTACCTGGAAGCCAATATTTGCCTCAGAAAGACTTTTTCCTCCTTTGCTCTTCAGTTCTCCAGGCCTCTTTCTCATCATCTGGAAAAAACGTAGTTTGCAAATATGCCTTTTTTTATGGCATCAAAATACGCCTTTTTTTTTAATCTTGAATTTATTTATTTATTGAATTTTCAAGTTAGTTAACATACAGTGTAGTCTTTTCTTCAGGAGTAGAATCCACTGATTCATTACTTATATGTAACACCCAGTGCTCATCCCAACAAGTGCCCTCGTTAATGCTCATGATCCATTTTCCCCACCCACCAATCCTCAGTTTATTCTCCGTATTTAAGAGTCTCTTATGGTTTGCCTCCCTGTTTTTATCTTATTTTATCCCTATGATCATCCTTATCCCTTATCCCTCTGATCATCTGTTAACTTTCTCCAATTCCACATGAGTGAAATCATATGATATTAGTGTTTCTCTGACTTATTTTGCTTAGCATAACACCTCTAGTTCCATCCACATGGTCGCAAATGGCAAGATTTCATTCTTTTACATCGTCAAGTATTCCACCTATACTATATGCCACATATTCTTAATCCATTCATCAGTTGATGGACATTTTGACTCTTTCCATACTTTGGCTATTGTTGATAGCGCTGTTACACACATTGGGAGCATGTGCCCCTTCAAATCAGCACTCCTGTATCCTTTGGATAAATTCCTAGTAGTGCTATTGCTGGGTTGTAGGGTAATTCTATTTTTAATTTTTTGAGGAACCTCCACATTGTTTTCTAGACTGGCTACACCAACATGCATTCCCACCAACAGTGCAGAGGGTTCCCCTTTCTCCACATCCTCGCCAACATCTGTTCTTTCCCGAGTTGTTAATGTCAGCCACTTCGACTGGTGTGAGGTGGTATCTCAGTGTGGTTTTGATTTGTATTTCCCTGACAATGAGTGATGTTGAGCATCGTTTCATGTGTCTGTTTGCCATCTGGATGTCTTCTTTAGAAAAGGGTCTATTCATGTCTTCTGCCCATTTCTTCACTGGATTATTTGTTTTTCAGGTGTTGAGTAAATTCTTTATAGATTTTGATACTAACCCTTTATCCAATATGTCATTTGCAAATATCTTCTCTCATTCCATTTGTTGCCTTTTAGTTTTGTTGACTGTTTCCTTTGCTCTGCAGAAGCTTTTTATGTTGATGAGGTCCCAGTAATTCATTTTGCCTTTTATTTCCCTTGCCTTTGGAGACATGTCAAGTATGAAGTTGCTGCAGCTGAGGACAAAGAGGTTGCTGCCTGTTTTCTCCTGTAGGATTTTGATGGTTTCCTGAATCATATTTAGGTTGTTCATCCATTTTGAATTTATTTTTGTGTATGGTGTTAGAAATTGGTCCAGTTTCATTCTTCTGCATGTTACTGTCCAGTTCTCCCAGCACCATCCAGTACACTGGATACTCTTTCTTGTTTTGTCAAAGATTAGTTGGCCATACATTGGTGGGTCCATTTCTGGGTTCTCTACTATATTCCATTGGTCTATGTGTCTGTTTTTGTGACAATATCATACTGTCTTGATGATTACAACTTTGAAATACAGGCTAAAGTCTGGAATTATGAAACTTCCTGCTTTGGTTTTCTTTCTTTTTTCTTTACACGTTTTTTTTAATGTTTATTTCTTTTTGAGAGAGGGAAAGACAGAGCATGGGCGGGGAAGGGTCAGAGAGAGAGGAAGACACAGAATACGAAGCAGGATCCAGGCTCTAAGCTGTCAGCACAGAGCCCGATGTGGGGCTCGAACCCACGAACCACAAGATCATGACCTGAGACGAAGTCGGACGCCCAACCCACTGAGCCATCCAGGCGCCCGTGGTTTTCTTTTTCAACATTCCTTTGGCTATTTGAGGTCTTTTGTGGTTCCATAAAAACTTTAGGATTGTTCTAACTCTGTGAAGAAAGCTGGTGCATTTTGATTGAGATTGCATTGAATGTGGAGATTGCTTTGGAGAGTATTGACATTTTAATAACATTTGTTCTTTGAAACCATGAGCATGGAATATTTTTTCATTTCTTTGTGTCTTCTTCAATTTCTACATAAGCTTTCTATAGTTTTCAGCATACAGATTTTTTACCTCTTTGAGAAGTAAAGGCTAGTCAGCATGAAATAAAAAATGCTATAACTGAGCTGTGACCTCGAATGGATGCCGCAGTGACAAGGATGGATGAGGCAGAACAGGGAATCAGTGATATACAGGACAAACTTATAGAGAATAATGAAGGAGGAAAAAAAGAGGCAGATTAAGGCAAAAGAGCATGATTTAAGAATTAGAGAAATCAGGGGCACTTGGGTGGCTCAGTAGGTTGAACGTCCAACTTCAGCTCAGGTCATGATCTCGCAGTCTGTGAGTTCGAGCCCCACGTTGGGCTCTGTGCTGACACCTCAGAGCCTGGATTCTGTGTCTCCCTCTCTCTATGCCCCTCCCCCGCTCATGCTCTGTCTCTCTCTCGCTCTGTCAAAAGTAAATAAACATTTCAAAAAATTTAAGAATTAGAGAAATCAGTGACTCATCAAAAAGGAACAACATCAGAATCATAGGGGTCCCAGAAGAGGAAGAGAGAGAAATATGGGTAGAAGGGTTATGTGAGCAAATCATAGCTGAAAACTTTCCTAAACTGGGAAAAGACACAGACATCAAAATCCAGGAAGCACAGAGGACTCCCATTAGATTCAACAAAAGCCGACCATCAACAAGGCATATCATAGTCAAATTCACAAAATACTCAGGCAAGGAGAGAATCATGAAAGCAGCAAGGGAGAAAAGTCCTTAACCTACAAGAGAAGACAGATCAGGTTTGCAGCAGACCTATCCACAGAAACGTGGCAGGCCAGAAAGGAATGGCAGGATATATTCAGTGTGCGGATTCAGAAAAACATGCAGCCAAGAATTCTTTATCCAAAAAGGCTGTCATTCAAAATAGAAGGAGAGATAAAAAGTTTCCAAGACAGGGCGCCTGGGTGGTTCAGTTGGTTAAGCGGCGACTTCGGCTCAGGTCATGATCTCATGGTCCGTGAGTTCGAGCCTCACATCGGGCTCTGTGCTGACAGCTCAGAGCCTGGAGCCTACTTTAGATTCTGTGTCTCCCTCTCTCTGACCCTCCCCTGTTCATGCTCTGTCTCTCCCTGTCTCAAAAATAAATAAACGTTAAAAAAAATAAAAAAAAAAAAGTTTCCGAGACAAACAAAAATGAAAGGAATCTGTGACTACAAAAACAGCCCTGCAAGAAATTTTAAGGGGGACTCTGTGAGGGGGAAAAAAGATGAAATTAATTAATTAATTAATTAATTAAATACCAAAAGCAACAAAGACTAGAAAGGACCAGAGAACACCACCAGAAACTCCAACTCTACAAGCAACATAATGGCAATAAATTCATATCTTTCAGTACTCACTCTAATATCAATGGACTCAATGCTCCAATCAAAAGATACAGGGTAACAGAATGCATAAGAAAACAAGATCCATCTATATGCTGTTTACAAGGGACCCACTTTAGACCTAAAGACACCTTCAGATTGAAAGTAAGGAGATGGGGAACCATCTATCATGCTAATGGTCAACAAAAGAAAGCCAGAGTAGGCGTACTTATATCAGACAATCTAGACTTTAAAATAGAAACTGTATCAAGAGATGAAGAAGGGCATTATATCATAATTAAGGGGTCTATCCACCAAGAAAATTTAACAATTGTAAACATTTATGTGGTAAATGTGAAAGCACCCAAATATATAAATCAATTAATCACAAACATAAAGAAACTCATTGATAGTAATACCATAATAATAGGAGACTTCAACACCCCACTCACAGCAATGGACAGATCGTCTAATCAAAAAAATCAACAAGGAAACAATGGCTTTGAATGACACACTGGACCAGATGGATTTAACAGATATAATCAGAACATTTCATCCTAAAGCAGCAGAATATACATTCTTCTCCAGTGCACATGGAATGTTCTCCAGAATAGACTACATACTGGGACACAAATCAGCCCTCAGCAAGTACAAAAAGATCGAGATCATACCATGCATATTTTCAGACCACAACACTATAAAACTTGAAATCAACCACAAGAAAAAATTTGGAAAGGTAACAAATACTTGGAGACTAAATAATGAATGGGCTAACCAAGAAGTTAAAGAGGACATTAGAAAGTATATGGAAGCCAATGAAAATGATAACACCACAACCCAAAACCTCTGGGATACAGCAAAGGAGGTCATAAGTGGAAAGTATATAGCAACCCAGGCCTTCCTAAAGAAGGAAGAAAGATATCAGATATATAACCTAACCTTACACCTTAAAGAGCTGGAAAAAGAACAGCAAATAAAACCCAAAACCAGAAGAAGACAAGAAATAACAAAGAGTAAAGCAGAAATTAATGCTATCGAAACAAACAAACAAAAAAGGCAAAAAAAACAAAACAAAACAGTAGAACAGATCAATGAAACCAGAAGCTGGGTCTTTGAAAGAATTAACAAAATTGATAAACCACTAGCCAGTTTGATCAAAAAGAAAAAGGAAAGGACCCAAATAAATAAAATCAAGAATGAAGAGGAGAGATCACAACCAACACACCAGAAATAAAAACAATAATAAGAGAATATTATGAGCAATTATATGACAATAAAATGAGCAATCTGGAATAAATGGACAAATTCCTAGAAACATACACACTACTAAAACTGAAACAGGAAGAAATAGAAAATTTGAACAGACCCATAACCAGTAAGGAAATCAAATTAGTAATCTAAAAACCTTCCCCCAAACAAGAGTCCAGGACCAGATGGCTTTCCAGGGGAATTCTACCAAACATTTAAGGAAGGGTTAACACCTATTCTCTTGAAGCTGTTCCAAAAAATAGAAATGGAAGGAAAACTTCCAAACTTATTCTATGAAGCCAGCATTACCTTGATTCCAAAACCAGACAGCAACCCCACTAAAAAAGGGAACTATAGACCAATTTCCCTGATGAATATGGATGCAAAAATCCTCAACAAGATATTGGCCAACTGGATCCACCAATACATTAAAAAAAATTATTCACTATGACCAAGTGGGATTTATACCTGGGAGGAAGGGCTGGTTCAATATCTGCAAAACAATTAACGTGATTCATCACATCAATAGAAGAAAGGACAAGAACCATATGATCCTCTCAATAGATGCAGAGAAAGCATTTGACAAAATACAGCATCCTTTCTTGATAAAAACCCTCAAGAAAGCAGGGATAGAAGGATCATACCCGGAGATCATAAAAGCCATATGTGAACGAGCCAATGCTAATATCATCCTCAATGGGGAAAAACTGAGAGCTTTCTCCCTAAGGTCAGGAACAAGAAAGGGATGTCCACTCTCACCAGTTATTCAACATAGTATTGGAAGTCTTAGCCTCGACAATCAGACAACACAAAGAAATACAAGGCATCCAAATAGGCCAGAAGGAGGTCAAATTTTCACTCTTCGCAGATGACATGATACTCTATATGGAAAACCCAAAAGATTCCACCAAAAAACTACTAGGACTGATTCATGAATTCAGCAAAGTGGCAGGATATAAAATCAATGCACAGAAATTGGTTGCATTCCTCTACACCAATAATGAGGCAACAGAAAGAGAAATCAAGGAATCGACCCCATTTACGGTTGCACCAAAAACAATAAAATACCTAGGAATAAATCCAACCAAAGAGGTGAAAAATCTATACACTGAAAACTATAGAAAGCTTATGAAAGAAATTGAAGAAGTCACAAAAACATGGGAAAAGATTCCATCCTCCTGGATAGGAAGAACAAATTTTGTTAAAATGTTGATACTACCCAAAGCAATCTACATATTCAATGCAGTTCCTATCAAAATAACACCAGCATTCTTCACAGAGCTAGAACAAATAATCCTAAAATTTGTGTGGAACCAGAAAAGACCCCGAACAGCCAAAGCAATCTTGAAAAAGAAAACCAAAGCAGGAGGCATCACAACCCCAGACTTCAAGCTATACTACAAAGCTGTAATCATCAAGACAGTATGGTACTGGCACAACAACAGACACTCAGAACAGAGTAGAGAACCCAGAAATGGACCCACAAACGTATGACAAATCTTTGACAAAATAGGAAAGAATATCCAATGGAATAAAGACAGTCTCTTCAGCAAGTCATGAAGGAAAACTGGACAGCAACATGCAGAAGAATGAACCTGGAGCACTTTCTTACACCATACACAAAAAGAAACTCAAAATGGACGAAAGACCTCAATGTAAGACAGGAAGCCATCAAAATCCTTGAGAAGAAAGCAGGCAAAAACCTCTTTGATCTTGGCCACAGCAACTTCTTACTCAACACGTCTCCACAGAGAAGGGAAACAAAAGCAGAAATGAACTACTGGGACCTCTTCAAAATAAAAGCTCCTGCACAGCAAAGGAAACAGTCATCAAAACTAAAAGGCAACTGACAGAATGGGAGAAGATACTTGCAAATGACATATCAGATAAAGGGTTAGTATCCAAAATCTATAAAGAACTTCTCAAACTCCACACCCAAGAAACAAATAATCCAGTGAAGAAATGGGCAAAAGACATGAATAGACACTTCTCCAAAGAAGACATCCAGATGGCCAACCGACAC
Organism: Panthera uncia; assembly: GCF_023721935.1. Classification (NCBI taxonomy): domain Eukaryota; kingdom Metazoa; phylum Chordata; class Mammalia; order Carnivora; family Felidae; genus Panthera; species Panthera uncia. The sequence continues at coordinate 5,833,281 of NW_026057588.1, forward strand.
ATGAAAAAATGCTCAACATCACTCATCATCAGGGAAATACAAATCAAAACCACAATGAGATACCACCTTACACCTGTCAGAATGGCTAATATTAACAACTCAGGAAACAACAGATGTTGGCGAGGATGCAGAGAAAGAGGATCTCTTTTGCATTGGTGGGAATGCAAACTGGTGCAGCCACTCTGGAAAACAGTATGGTGGTTCCTCATAAAATTAAAAATAGAACTACCCTACAACCCAGCAATTGCACTACTAGGCATTTATCCACAGGATACAGATGTGCTGTTTCGAAGGGACACATGCACCCCCATGTTTACACCAGCACTATCAACAATAGCCAAAATACGGAAAGAGCCCAAATGTCCATTGATGGATGAATGGATAAAGAAGATGTGGTATATATACACAATGGAATATTACTCTGCAATTAAAAAGAATGAAATCTTGCCATTTGCAACTACATAGATGGAACTAGAGGGTATTATGCTAAGTGAAGTTAGAGAAAGACAAATATCATATGACTTCACTCATAGGAGGACTTTAAGAGACAAAACAGATGCACATAAGGGAAGGGAAGCAAAAGTAATATAAAAACAGGGAGTGGGACAAAACATAAGAGACTCTTAAATATGACGAACAAACAGAGGGTTACTGGAGGAGTTGTGGGAGGGGGATGGGCTAAATGGGTAAGGGGCATTAAGGAATCTACTCCTGAAATCATTGTTGCACTATATGCTAACTAATTTGGATGTAAATTAAAAAAATAAAATAAACCACACATACATGAAGGGTAGACACAACATGAAGTTATGCTGCCGTAAGCCATGGAGGCAGAAGCTGGGAAAGTGGCCTGGAGCAGACTCTCCCCCAGGATATTCACAGAGAGCATGGCCCTGAGGACACCTTGATCTCGGACTTTTAGCCTCCAGAACTGCCACACAATAAATTTCTGTTGTTTTGGTCACTCTGTTCAGGGTCCTTGTTATGGCAACTGCAGCAAAGTGATACGCCTTCCCTTCTGCCCGCCTCCCCACAAGCAGAAGCACCTTCAAAGGCAGAAAAGGCTGCCCTTCCATGTCCTTTTCCACAGGATGGATTCAAAGACAAACAATTCTGATCTGAAGGTCCTACCACAAGTTTCTCCTCCCCTGTCTTCAGAGACATTGCCCTCCTAGAAACATCTCAAATCCTGCTACAGCACAGGGGACGAGACGGCACCAAGATCCTCCTACAAAACCAGGCACAGCAGACCCCTGTTACGTCCCCATGGGCCAGAGCTTGGGCTCCACTCTCAGAAATGAGTCCTGGAGACATAACAGCTCACAGAATGAAAATGGAAGACGTCAGTAGAGCACACGTGATGGTGTTTCTGAAACCCCATGGTGATCCTAAATGTGAAACCTGTGCCAGGGACCATTTAGTTACACATTACTTCTCAAATTAATGAGCCTAGGAATCATCTGGGCATTTTCCTGAAACAGATTCTTTGGGATACTCTATGCTAAGAATTAGACTTCTGATCAGTCTGTATCTGGGAGCTGACAGGGCTCCTTCAGGACCCTGAAAATCTTCCGGGCACAATTTCTCTACCCAGCTCACTTCAACAATCAAGGCAAGTCTCCTGCTTCTCCCAAAAAGAAACTTATCCACACATCTAGTCCACCAACATTTCCTTATAACCTTTGCCTCTGAGGTGATACACTCAGCAGGTCCCACCATCATCTGTGTGTAGAAGTTCTGCTCAAATATTGTACCTGAGACACAGGATAACAGACACAATCACAGAAATCCATGCTGAGAGACATTCTGAAAAAAAAAGAGTGCATTCTTCAAAACTGTCACTTACACTGAGGACAAATTAAAAACAAGAGTGGTAACGGTTCTAGGTTAAAGAAACTAAAGAATGAAGACAATAAATTAAGTCCCTGTGACATGACTGGATCCTAGATTTCTGAAAACAGACAAAAAATGCATCATTGTATCACTGTGGGAAATCTGTCTATGGACTGTCTATGAAATGATAGCATAACACTAGTATCCTTTCTTAAGTGTGAAGGTTTTATTGCATTAGCAGAATAACCTTCACGTAAAGAGATAAATATTCTGGTATTCAGGCAAAATGTCAATATGGTGACAAATTATTCTCACATGAAACAGCAAAGACATGTCAACAGATAAAAAAAGAACTGGTGAGAAAACAGTAATGATTGGTGAATTTAGATAAAGCATATGATGCAGGTGTACATTTGCTCTGAGATTACATTTTCTCCTTTACATTTTCTATTAAATTGTTCAACATCAAAAGTGACCATTTAATAAAAGGTGAAGGCATGAGGGTATGCAGATGGTGGGATCTTGCATTTTACAGCCATTCAAGGGAAAGTTCACAAGTATACATGCACTGTGAGAACATTCAAAAATGGTGGAGAGGTCAGCCCATCTCAAGAACCACTGAGACCATTCATTCATATGTGCACAAAGCAACTTGATTAACAATCCACATCCCATGATGTGTGCAATGACAATATTTAACTCTTTTTTAATTAGGAAATATAATTATTTTTCCTAATACTACAGAAAGGTTGTATATTATTCCAAACAATATACACAAAGGGTTTTTTTTGTTCTTCTTTTAATTCCAATTAGTTTTAACATATACTGTTATATTAATTTTAGGTGTGTAATATAGTGATTCAACACTTCGATATAATACCTGGTGCTCATAACAATGAGTGCACACCTTAATCCCCATCAGTAATTTAACCCATACCCCGTATCCACCTCCCCACTGGTAACCATCAGTGTATTCTCTATACTTAAGAGTCTGAGAAAGGGGTGCCTGTGTGGCTCAGTCGGTTAAGCGTTCGACTTCAACTCAGGTCATGATCTCGCCCTTCATGAGCTCAAGCCCCACATCGGGCTCTGTGCTGACAGCTCAGAGCCTGGAACCTTCTTCAGATTCTGTGTCTCCCTCTCTCTCTGCCCCTCCTCTGCCAGCATGTGAATTTAGATCGCTCAACCTCTGTGTCCCAAATTCTCCTTCTCTTTACAATGAAAATAATGCAATGGCAGTGCCTACGTTATACAGGTAGGAAGACCTATGAAAATACCAGAAGTACAACATGATAGCACCGATTCATGCAAACTAAGTGTTATTTAAAATTCTAACCTCAGTGGGAGAGAGCCAAAGCATAAGAGACTCTTAAAAACTGAGAACAAACTGAGGGTTGATGGGGGGTGGGAGGGAGGGGGGGGGTGATGGATATTGAGGAGGGCACCTTTTGGGATGAGCACTGGGTGTTGTATGGAAACCAATTTGACAATAAACTTCATATACTGAAAAAATAAAAAATAAAAAAAATAAAATTCTAACCTCAACTCTGGGAGGCTTAACAACAACAACAACAAATATGTTAATTATTTTTCAGTGAATACTTGTATTCTATTTGATATGTATTCTATTTGATATCAATATAGTCCACACCACATGTGTTCAGGCAGGCTCCTCAGGCTCTCAAGATGATGATCTGTCACTGGGAACTGTGTGAATGGCATCAAAGCACTTACCAATATGAATGGCCTACTTATCACAGACCATCTAGGGATTCCGGGCACTTTCTCTCTTCCTTACCACCATCTCTTCCTTTTCCACCCTCATTACACATTCAGGTGCACAGTTTTGATTCTCAAGCACCTGTTTCTACCCAAGTCCTGATCATTCTCCTTAAAGGTATCCACAAGAATAGAGTTATCTGAAACACTTCCTCAATGATTTGGAATCTAACTTTGTTTTCTATCCACACAATTTTGGCAGGACATATCCAATGGTACCATCGATCTCTCAAGCATCTCTTGCTATTTTGATCAACTCAAGCAATGACAAGTTTCATATTATCTCTTTGATATATAAATCAGGAACATATTCAGAATTGATTTATCCCATGATGTAGGTAATGATTCACGTTGTATGTTTTTTTTCCAATATGAGTAACGATTCTCAGTTTCTAAAAGGGTTGTTATTAGTATTCAGCGTTCTTTCCACTTGCTATCACTTACCTTTGCTTCTTCCCAATCAAACCACCTCATCTTTAGTGCTGACACTTCCATGGAATATCCTGGTACTTCTCTCCATCTCCTCCTGCCTCTTCAAGTCTTTGGCAAGCCCAAAGGAGCAACCCACCAAAGTTACTCTTGATGTCAAAATCTTCAAGGAACCTTTTTGTTCACAGGAATGACTTTGGTTATAATTTAAAGGAAAATGTACTGAATGATAGAATAGGTTCTGGGGATTTGGCAATAGCAATAATCTTACCACAGTCGATAGTCTGACTCCTGGACAATTTCTCTCTTCCTCACCATTATGTCTTCCATTACCACACCAAAGGGAGGTTGAGACCCACAGAGTTGATTCTCATGCACCTAATTATAGCCAACTCCTTGGTGATGCTCTCAAAAGGTGTCCCCAAGACATTGGCTTGGGGGTAAAATATTTCTTCAATGATTTGGATGCAAACTTCTTTTGTATGTTCAGAGGGTGGGCAGGGGAATGTCTATTGGCAGCACCTGCCTCTTGAGTGTCTTCCAGACCATCGTGATCAGCCCCATGAACTCCTCATAGAAGTATCTTAAAGTCAAAGCTCCAAAGTATGTTGGCATGTCCATTTCCCTCTTCTGGATCATATGTATGATAGAAAATTTTATCATTCCTATGTATGTGTTGTATGTGTCAGGGAAACGGAGCAGCCAAAAAAAACATCACAAAGAAAAGGGATTTTGAATACTGTTCTACATCTGACCATGAGACAATCTCAGGGTCACTCTATGCAATACTGATAGTATTCCCTGAAGTTTCACTTCCTGGACTCAGGATCTGGGCCAGCAGCTCCAGGGTTTTCATCCTGCACAGGCACAAGCACAGGTCCAACACATTCACAGCACTCGTGTTTCCCCCAGATCCTCTGCTGAGTCTAGAGCAACCCACCATTACTTCCTCACTGACCTAATTTCTGCATGTTTTCCAACTGTCAGTCCCTTTCTGATAATGAGACAAGATTCCACAGTATCTAGCTTCTGGTTTTTCTGGATAAGGAACACTATCTTAGCAGAAAAATGTTAAGTTGTATCATTTTGCACAATCCTCAGTTGATTATTCACTCATCACATTGGAAAAGTCAATAGCATCTTATTTTTAAATTTTTTAAATGTTTATTTATTTGTGTGTATGTGTGTGTGAGAGAGAGAGAAAGAGAAAGTCGGGTAGGGGAGTGGCAGAGAGAGACGGAGACAGAGAATCTGAAGCAGATCAGATCTGGTGCTATCAGCACAAAGCCCGACATGGGGCTAGAACCCATGAACCATGAGATCATAACCTGAGCTAAAGTCGGACACTCAACTGACTGAGCCACCCACGCACCCCAATATGGCATCTAAAAGAGTAAGCCACTTGTCATTCTATGGTGGACCCTAATGGGTATTTGGGATTCCTTCTGATGGATGAATGTAGGAACCATATAGGCACAGTAGAGGTGAATAATGCAGGTTCACCTCATCCTGATACATAGTATCCTGTTGATAGTGGTCTCAATCAAATGTTATTTGATGAAAATTGAATGAATCTGATCCTAGCCATTTGCGAGATTAATCAGAGCATTTGAACAAGGGATGAATTCATGGGAAATTGTGACAGGAGCCAATACAGTCCAGAAATGACTGCTGGATATTGTTGGAAGACAGTTCTACCATGGGTTTCTCACGTATGTACATGCCTCCTACAGAAGCATGGACAGCTTTTCTTCTATGCTGGATTACCTTATGTGTGATTAGAAAAATACCTTGGGAGACAAAGACAGTGTCACCCACTGGAACACCATACTGACTTATTTGCTGTACAGGGAAACAAAGCTAAAGTCTTCCCCAGGGTCAAAGAGTACAGCAGGTGTGCTAGAATACCCTTATAAGTCTTGGATTTTGTATACTCAGGGTTCCTCAGGGATGATGTAAACACTCCATGTGTAGCATTCATTGGGACCCCTCCAAGGAACCATGATTGGAATAAGGTCAGGACAAGGAAGAGGGCCTTGAAAAACTGTTGGAATCAGGATGTTCGTGCTGCCTGCTGGGCCATGAGTAATAAAGTGCTTTGTATTCAATCTAGGAATCTCTTGTCTTCTGCTGGTAGCTATTAAGACTTGCAGGCTAATCTCAAACTCTCACAGTTTCTGAAATAACCATAGTTGTGATGCAAAACAAACAGGCAGAGCCAGAGATTGAAATATAGGTGATAGAAGATAGATAAATAGGAGAAACTCTTTAAAATATGGATTATACTGAAGCAAAGCTCAACTACTCTTTAAATCACAATATACTCAGGTATTCGGGTAGCACAGAGACTTGAGAGAGCCTACCGATCCCTATCCAAATGGAGAAGAAGGTAACTTGTTTGGGCAGATCAGCAACTTGGCAGACAGGAGGGGAGGAAATGCAGGGGAAGGCACTGCATAGGAAGAGGGCAAAGATCCAAGAAGCCTCATAAACAGTGCAGTTCAGAGGGCCAATGGAAGAAAAACAACTATTTTAAGAGGATACCAACTCTTTGCCCTAGACTGCCCTGGAATCTTCTGTCATTCTGACCACATCTTTCAACATCCACATAGATTCCAGATGTTTTTCTGTGTAAGAGGATTCTTTTGGGAATGTTCATTGAGGGCTTCAGTTTGATGTCTGTCCTTATAGACAGCATGTCTAATTTTATGGGGAAAGCTATTTTCACAACACAGGAGATCCTGATAGTGTCAGCTTGTGGGAATTAGCACAAACTCCTGGGAAAACGTTAGCCTTTCAAGACTGTGGAACTGGTAGACTGAAAGACAAGATTTCAGAGGGTTAAAGCTAGACCCAGCTAATATCTAGGTCAAGTGTAGAATAGACAGAGACCCCAAGGAATATATTTACATGATGAAAGAAAGAATATGAAATAAATGGATGTCAGGAGAAGAGCAGAGAGATCAGGTTGCCCTTCCAAGCTTAGAATCGATTAGGTGAATATTGAAATGTTGATGTAATTTTTTGTGTGCTGTTCTGACCCATTTGTGAGGCCCTGGTTAGAGGTGAATAATTTCTGCCCTGCTGAGCAGCTGATTAAGTCCACACATCAAATCACAGTGAGCCTTGTGGCACTGTAACTTGTTCCAATCCTCATCCAATCTCTTCAACTCCATGGAAGCCTTGCAAACCAATCACCTTGCAACTACAGTAACAGTTAAAATCAATAACCTAGCATCCAGTCAGTGGGGGAGGGATAATGAGATTCAGACCAATTCTATCAAACTCTAATCAAATTTAAAGAGGAAGTGAGATATTCCAACTTACTCTATGAATCTAGCATTCTTCTGATGCCAAAACCATTACAAGAAATTTATAGATTAGCATCTCTCACTAACCAAATGGGGAAATAAAATGCTCAAAATAAAACACAGGCTTTTCTGGCCCATACTTGAACAAAAATTTAAAAAACAAAATTGAAATCAGATTGACAGAAAATAAGCAGTTCTTTAAAAATAAATAACAAATCTACTACAATTAAATAGGGAATTTAATCAAGTGGCAGAAAACAAAATCCATGAAAACATTTCATGCTTTGTTTCCCAGTAGGCAGTATGTTAGCTCTATCCCACAAAGTTGGACGTGCACTATTCTTATTAAATCAGTTCAAGATGGCACCTGATTGGAGCCTTCCACTTCGACTCATCTTTATTTAGAAGTGTGTTTTCTGAGTTCAGATTATCTAGGATAATTTTCTAATATCTTTTTCCTACCAGCTACTAACTTCATCCTATTATGATTACAGATTATGTCTTGTAATTCCTTTGTTTAGACTGGTTTTGTCCCAGAATTTGGCTTATCATGTTGAATAGTTCTCATGACCTTGTAAAGAATGTGTATCTGCCATTGTGGAGTAGGTGTCCCATTTAGATCACCATGGTTGACACACTGCTCAAGTTTTCCATATCCTTACCGATCTTCTGTGACCTTCATACACAGCCTGTAAACATTGTGAAACATAATTGTGAGATTCTCTATTTCTCTTTTTGCTCCCTCACAAATTTTAAAGCTCTGATGGTAGGTACTCAGACTTTCAGGATTGTTACAACTTCCTGGTAACTTTATCCTTCTCTCAAAGTGTTAGATCCCTCCTGCTACCTACAACTTTTCCTGAAGTCTCCTTTGTAAAATCATAAACTAGGCTCTGCAGCTTTCTTATCTTCCTGTACCATCTCTGGGACAGCACTGTGGTACAATTCACATGCAATTCACCACCTACAGTGCACAGTGGTTTCAATGTGTTTTTTTTTTTAACATACACCTGTGCACATATTAACACAATCAATTCCTAATATTTTTATCACCACACACACAAAAAACTTGTAGCCTTCAACCATCACCCTAAGTAGCCTCATCCCTCCAAACTCTGGGCACCATAAGCTTATTTTCTGTTTCCATCCATTTGTCCAGTAGGGACATTTCCTACAAATGGAATCTATCATCTTTTGGAATTGAATTCTTTTAAATAACATAATATTTTCAAGGTGCAACCACACTGTAGCATGTGTCAGGAATTTCCTCTTTTTTTTTTCTTGAGAGACAGAGAGAGGGGGGAGGAGTGAGGGAGGGAGGGAAAGTGTGAGTAGCAGAAGGGTGGAGGGAGAGAGAGAATCTTAAGCAATCTCCCCGTTCAGCATGGAGCCCGACATGGGGCTCAATCCCGTCATGTTGGGATCATGACCTGAGTCGCAATTAGGAGTCACATGCTCAACAAACCAAGCCACCCATGATCTGCCTCCTTTTAAAAACTTTTTAATATGTATGTTTAATGTACATACAGCAAATTTTACTGTCCAATGTACAGTTCTATCATTTGTCATACACTTCTTTCATCAACCTGCCAGAAATTCTCCCTTTGTCATCATACTCCCTGTTCCTGCGACTTAGTGAGACACCCAAATAAACTTCTAACACACTCTAACACGAGGGCATTATCTATCTTTCATCCACCTCAGACTCCGAATCAGAGACCACCTAGGGCATGAGTCTCTTGAGGCCAGAGACACTGTGCCTGCCCAGGCATCCTGCTCAGGACACAGTCTGGAGCTCCAAGCCCCCAGGGTGCACCGCAGGGGTTATCACGCCCCATGTCACTTCCACTGGTGGAGGTTAGCAGTTGTGGAAAATCGGACCCCCCTCAGCACATCACGCTTTCCCACACCAAACAGGCCTTTGTCCAAACCATTCCATACCTTAGAGAGCAGTTCCCATTCAATTCTCAGATCATTGCATAGATGTCTCCCCTTCCCTGCACCTCTGCAGGCTTGGCCCTGAACCCCAGAGCCACACTCCACCACCACGTGTCTGTCTCCCTGACCCAGAATTTCCATCCCTGGCCTGGCATCGTGAGTATGCCCTGGAGTCTGTCTCCTCTGACAGAGTCGGGAAATGTTGGGTCTAATCTCTGTTCCAAGTTTCACTCAAAACAACCTCCACCAACATCTTAGGAAGACTGTTACAGCGAGTTTGCCGATAGGGAAGGGAAGGCCTGGGATGCTCTCTCCCCCTTCATTGTGTCAACAGAAGGGCAAGACTCCCCATAAAAAGAGATGTTGAGGCATTGCATTTTTCATTGCTTGCTCTCCGTGTTCTGGGATCTCTCTCCACCCCAACAGCTCTGGGTCTTGTTAGCTGAGGCTGCACATTAAATATCATACAATTTTATTCGTCCCATATACCTCAATAAAACCGTGCAAGGGAGTCACAAGTGCGCTATGCACAGATACCTCTGATCGGAAACAGGCTCAATCAGCAGCTTCATTCTGATCAGTCTCTGTGAGAACAGGCCTCACCAAGGGCACTGAATGAGGGACCCACACAATTATTATAGCAGTGAAATGTGCTTCCGCTGTTCACAGCCCGTTAAGGTTTGCGGTGGGTGGGGGGAAGTGAGGGAAGTCATTCATCTGCCATCCACTGTTTTCCAAGTCGCACACTCAACAGCTAGACCCCTGGCAGCAGCCCAGGAATCTGACATACGACCAGTGAAGGAAGGACTGCCTCTGATTTTGGATTTGCAGAGCCAGCACCGAGACTAACCAGACCCAGTGGCCCAGGGGACACCACGAGAGTTCAGCCTACCTAAACCATCAGCAAAGGGGGCCATGCATTTAGGGGACCCTCAGGATATTGAGGGTTCCTAGTGCCAGTGGCTTTGGCTACACCGTGGAGCTAAAAATTTCTTCAGAAGGGATGGGTATGACTTTTTCTTGTCAACATGGCATGTTGCTGGAAAGAGCGTGCCTTCATTCTTGAATAGGCACTTCCATTTCACACGAGAAACGTGAGGCCCTTCCTTACTCTCTTACCAGTGAGTCCATGTTGACTCATTCCAAAAGTGGAATATGAAGCCACACAGTGAAAACACTACTAAGGGTCAGTTCTGAGGAGAGCACACTAGCAAGTTAATCAGTGTATTGTTAAAAATTTATTTATTTAGTTTTAAAACTGCTGTTTCAAAACAGTGCACCAGTTAACTGTGTTGCACGAGCCCCCAAATCACATACCATGGGGTGCTTCTGGGTCGAGGCTTCCTCCCTTTGCCAGAGGCTCCAAATGACAGACACGGCACTCACAGAGACCTGTGCTGTCTCCCACACCCGAGGGGTTCAGTAAGACTTGACTTCCTTCTAGGTGACAGGAAGGAAACAAGAGGATTTTTCCTTCACTGCTGGAGGGACTGAGCACTTTACTAGTGAATTTTATTGGGTTCTGAATTGCTTGGGTTATATCAGCCACCCCTACTGGCAGAGGTGATGGCACATTAGACAGAGCGATTAAGACTGAGTCCTCTAACAGGCCAACAGACAGAATATCACATACGTTATGAAAACTTGGTACATCAGAGGTGGACGGAAACCCCCCAGTGATGGCAAATGAAAGGCTGTGTGTCCCAGTAACACTTCTCTACCTGCACCTCACCCTGATTGGGACAATCCTGTCTGGAACTTCTGGAATGGGGAAGCAAAGCCTATAACACAACAATTCCTATTACATTGTGACATAGAAACAAACTGGTTGTTGAACTTGTTCCAAAGGGTCCTGCAATGGTCTGTTTGTGTTTCCTAAAAACACATATATTGAAACCTAACCCACAAGGTGATGGCATTTGGAGGTGGGGCCTTTGGGAAGTGACCTGAAGGCTCTGCCCTCATGAAAGTGATGGGTGCCCTTTACAAAGAGACCTGAGAACTCCCTCTTCTATCCTGTCTTATGACGATAGCAGAAGGCTGCAACCCAGAGAAAGGCCCTCAACAACCACACTGGCACCCTGATCTCAGATTTTCAAACTCCATACCTGGGAGATGTGAACTCGTTTCTACACTATACACTTGTGAATTTTCTTGTAGCAGTCCACACAGACTCAGAAAGCACTCAATTAGCACATCAACTCAACTTCCCACTGTTACTATGGCAACACACAAAGGTTAGTCCTTGTACTGCTCAATTGTTATCCCATCCACATTGCCAAGACTTCAAGAAATGTAAAGGGTATAAGATTTTACCCCATTTGCAAACCAGTAAGTGAGCCTGCCAGCTGCATGGATGCTGCAAGAAGACATGAGACTCCAGGGACCGAGACAAAAGGCAGTATTATTCACACACAATAGGCAGCAAGAGATTCGTGGTCACATCTGTTCCCCTTGTTTCCACATATAACATCGTGTATTCTGAAAGAACTGAAATTTGTTAGCTTATCAGAAAAAAATAGAATTCACTATCCACACATACAGCAATTCAGTTCTGGAAGGACTGCCAATCTAAAGATTAACGTGATATAAAGATTTTGGGGGCACCTGGGTTGATCAGTCATTTGAGCTGCTGACTCTCGATTTCTGCTAAGTAGGGGGAGATCAAGCCCCATCTTGGGTTCCACCTGAGAGTGGAGCCTGCTAAAGATTCTCTCCCTCTCTCTTTCTCTCGCTCTTTCCATCTGCCCCTCTCCCCCTTCATGCTCTCTCTCTCTCTACAATAAAATTAAAAATAACTTAAAAAAGGGAAGTATTCTTTTTTTAAAAAAAAAATTTTAACGTTTATTTATTTTTGAGACAGAGAGAGACAGAGCATGAACGGGGGAGGGTCAGAGAGAGAGGGAGACACAGAATCTGAAGCAGGCTCCAGGCTCTGAGCAGTCAGCACAGAGCCCAACGCGGGGCTCGAACCCACATTCCGCGAGATCGTGACCTGAGCCGAAGTCGGCCGCTCAACCGACTGAGCCACCCAGGCGCCCCAAAAAGGGAAGTATTCTTGAACAGAAATAAGCATTATGTATAAAGGAGGAAAGAGTTATATTAACATTAAAACGTTCTTCTTTCTTCTCGGGGCACCTGGGTGGCTCAGTTGGTTAAGTATCTGACTTTGGCTCAGGTCGTGGTCTCACCGTTTGTGAGTTTGTGTCAGCTGTGCTGACAGCTCAGAGCCTAGAGCCTGCTTCATATTCTCTCTCTCTCTCTCTCTCTCTCTCTCTCTGCCCCTCCCCCACTCATACTCTGTGTCTCTCTCTCACAAATAAACATTAGAAAATAAAAAGAATTTAAAGACTTTCTTCTCATCAGCACACACAACGACAGGCAGCATGTGGGTAACTCAGTCAGTTCAGCATCCCACTCTTGAGTTCAGGTCAGGTCAAGATCTCACAGTTCGAGGGTTTGAGCCCATCATCAGGTTCTGCGCTGACAGCATCAAGCCTGCTTGGGATTCTCTCTCCCTCTCTCTCTCTGAGTGTCCCCCAACTCGTGCACATGCTGTCTCTCACTTTCTCTCGCTCAAAATAAATAAATTTCAAGAAAAAAAAAATGAACAAAGACACAGAGAGAGCATGAGAAAAAAGAGACCAAGAAAGGAAACACGTCTAACAAATATACAGACCTACTACAAAACATTGAGAAAAGGACAACACGAGGGGCGCCTGGGTGGCTCAGTCAGGTGGGCATCCGACTTTGGCTCGCGTCATGATCTCGTGGTTTGTGAGTTCGGCCCCACGTTGGGCTCTGTGCTGACAGCTCAGAGCCTGGAGCCTGCTTTGGATTCTGTGTCTCCCTCTCTCTCTGCCCCTCTCCTGCTCATGCTCTCTCTCTCTCTCTCTCTGTCTCTCAAAAATAAATGTAAAAAAAAAATTTTTTTTAAGAAAAGGACAACATGATAGAAAAAACTGGACAAAATAAAACTAACGTATACTTGAAAAAGATATTTCCCAATGTCTAAGGAATATGTGAAACAATGCACAACTTCCATAGTAATCAAGGAGAGTATAAGAAAATCACTACTTGATGAGGTGCCTGAGTGGCTCAGTCCGTTAAGCATCTGACTTTGGCTCAGGTCATGATCTCCTGGTTTGTGAGTTCGAGCCCTGTGTCGGGCTCTGTGCTGACAGCTCGGAGCCTGGAGCCTGCTTCTGATTCTGTCTCCCTATCCCTCTGCTCCTCCCCTGTTCACACTCTGTCTCTCTCAAAAATAAACATTTTTAAAGACAAATTAAAAAAAAAAAAGAAGTTCACTACTTCATACCAGTGCACACCAACCAGAAGTCAAAAAGAAAAAGGAAAAAAAATCAACACTGTTGACAAGCACGTCCACAAACCAAAAATCTCCTACACTGCTGGTGGGTGTGAACGTTTGTACAATTTTTCTTTTTTTTTTTTTTTTCAACGTTTTTTATTTATTTTTGGGACAGAGAGAGACAGAGCATGAACGGGGGAGGGGCAGAGAGAGAGGGAGACACAGAATCGGAAACAGGCTCCAGGCTCCGAGCCATCAGCCCAGAGCCTGACGCGGGGCTCGAACTCACGGACCGCGAGATGGTGACCTGGCTGAAGTCGGACGCTTAACCGACTGCGCCACCCAGGCGCCCCAACAATTTTTCAAACTCCTTGGGCACTGTTTCCTAAAGGTGCAGAGATGTAAACCTGTCACCATTCAACTCCATTGTTACTTCTATGGCCAGCAGAGAGTTTTATGCGTGCTAACAAAGCATGGTAGAAATTTACGTACAGGATTATTCCTAATAGACCCAAACTGAAAACCACCACTATCCTAATTAAAAGTGGAGTGACTGAGTTAATAGTTTCAAATGTATGCAGGAGAACCCTCTCTGCAGCAATGCCAATGAATGATCAATAACAACATGCAGCAGTAAGTTCACAAACAACAGAAAAAATGACAAAAGCCAAATACAAAGAGTTCGTGCTCTATTACTTCCTTTATATCAGTACTAAAGAGCCTAAAGTGACCTATGCTGTTCCATGTCACGGCATGTATGACCGTGATGAGGACTGACTGGTAAGGAGCACAAGGGGCTTCTGAGTCTGACAATATTTTATCTATTGAACTAAATACCTGGTACAGAGTGTGATCACTTTGTGAACTTTCCTTGAGCGACACACTTATGACAGGAGAATGTGCCTTTATATATTTTTAAAGCATACTTTTATATATTTTTTTCTTTTAGAAAGAGAGACAGGGCACAAGGCTGGGAGAGGGGCAGAGGGAGAGAGAGAGAATCTCAAGCAGGCTCCACATTTATCATGCAGCTCGATTCTCTCTCTCCTTCTGACCCTCTCTATTCTCACACTCTCTCTCTAAAATAAATTTTTTTTAAATCAGCTAAAATTTTAATCTATGCTCTCCACTATCCGCCCCAGTCCAATCTGACCATTTCTATCTGAAAATGTTTACTCATGCTCACCTCCCATGTTTCCATAACATCATACTTCACCTAATTACCACCTTCCTAAGGATGAAATGTGCCACAATCATAACTGGGTGTCCAAGGCTTTATTCATTTACTGAATTTTTCCTCTGATACCATTCTCTTCAGTGTCAGTGTTGAGCAGCCACAGGCTGATCCATTTCCAGGCTCCTTTTGCTTTAATTCCATGCCTACATCACTTCAGGGATATTTGCTGTAACAAATTTACATGACACTCCCAAAAAGTTCTGCATAATATCCAGATTGTTTCAGGATCTGATGATTGAAATTGCATAATTTATGAACTCCTCCACTAAAATCATTAGCAAAACTTCAATAAGGATTTACAAGATAATGATATAATATCGCATTATGATTACTATCGTAACTTATTTTTCACTTTAAAGGAGATGTTAAGCATGTTCTGCTTACCATTATTAAGTTAGCCTCTCACAATTATACAGGACTCAGAGGTGAAGAAGGAATAACTGACATGAGGAACATTATGGAAATTCCTACAATTTACACAATTCTCATAAAATGAGGGCATTTTATATTCCTTATACAGGGAAAGCAGACCATGGATACCCTGGGGTCTCGGCTCATGAGCAGAAAGGGACTGACAGCTGGGAAACACAGAGCGATCACTGAACTGGTGTTCACGAGGTACCAGGTGGGACAGTCAAAAACAGACAAAACAATTTGAAAGACAGATGAAAGGGTATTAAAGTAGACAAAGGTACACACCAGGAGGAAAATGGTTTTGGTGGCTGTGGACTCAGGGGATGATGTGGAGGAGACACTGATCCGATGAATGTGTTGGACCCTCTGCTTGTGCTGGTACAGAAGGAAAACCATAGAAACGCTGGCCCAGAGCATGAGCCCCACAAACAACACATCAGGTAATGTTAACAACATTGTATTCAATGAATTTGTGGTTTTCTCATAACGAACAGCTGAACAGTACCCAAAACTTTTTCTGTTTGTGATGTTATTCTTGTTCAAAGTGCTACCCATAACCACAGGATACATGATATTTATCAATATCTGCAAGACCCAGCATAGGACAAGTGAAGGGACAAGGAACTTGAGAGCTTTCTCTTTAAGCGCTGCCCATCTGGAGTTCTGGGGGCTGATCGTGATGGCCTGGAAGACACTCAAGAGGCAGGTCATGCCAATGGACACGCCCCTGCCCACGCCGCGGACATAGGGGAAGAATTTACATCCAAAATCACTGAACATGTTATACCACCCAAAAGTTGACAGTGTATGGTGTATTCCAAAAGAGACCAGGACCAAAATATTGGCTACAATCAGGTTCTTGACAATCAAATCTGTGGGCCTTGGCCTACACCCAGCGAAAGAAAAAAGGACATAATGGTAAAGAAGAGACAAGTTCCCCAGGATTCCAACCACAGTCTGGATTAAGAAGATCACACTTATTGCCAGATCCCTGCTGGCCGTCCTGTCTGTCCTCAGTGACTGATACTTGTCTTCTGGGCTAGAGGATCCTGCGTGGGAATAGGAGGCAGAGGCCAGACAAATCATGTCAACTGAAATCTGATATTCTCCACTCACCAACACTTCTTACTTTCAAATAATTACTTAAAGTTCTTCAGTCATTTGAGGCCTTCCAAGAGTTTCATGAACAACCATTACACAACACTTGCTATGTGTGAAACAACAGTATAACTACCACCCATGAAATAACTTATTTCTCATTAAATACATGAGGCAGGCATTGCTGCCTTCCTTAGAAACATAAGGACCACAGAAGAACAGAGAGGTTAAGTGCTTGTCTACATTCACTCATTAATTAGGGGCAGACAGGTGATGAGAACTTGGCTGCGCTGTGCAGAAAGTTAGTGCATTCAATTAATGATATACAAAAACACTGCTTAGCTGTGTTCTGTAAATAAACCAGATCTATATATAGCTTTATGTTTACACTTTGCCATTTCAAGATGGATGGCGGTGTTTACATGCAATTTTTGCTAATGAAAATGTTCCATTATTTATGAACACCCTTTCTATAAGCAACTATAAACCGCGAATACCACCCTAGAGATCTCAGAAAACTGTAGATGCACTGATTGCTGTCTAACAAAGCTGAAGGTTCCTGCCTCATGGAAACCTGGTTTTAATGAATGCAAGAAGGGCTCCATATTAGGAAGGCAACAGAAGGAATCATTGTTTTTTTCCAGAAACAAAAGTACTATTCCTAAAACCTTGGAACTCAAGACAGAAAACATTAGTTCCTGCTTAAACGATGTATACTGGAAACAAAATTACTATTTTCACAATCTATAGGTATCAATTTGTTAAAACCTCAGTTAAATAAAATTAGTAAAAGGTAAGCATGATTTGTGAAAGATACTGAAATACAAGGGGCGCCTGGGTCAGTAAGTTAAGGGTCCAAAACTCGATCTCAACTCAGGTCTTGATCTCTGGTCCTGAGTTCAAGCTTGTGTTGAGGTCTGTGCTGGGCATGAAGCCTATTTAAGGAAAAAGAAAAAGAAAAGAAAGACAGGACACATGCATAATGGAATGTCAGGCAAATACCTTGTGTGACTTGTAAGTGAAATAATCTTGGATTGGTTTTATAATATTTAATAGAGCAGAAATATCATAAGGTACATTGGAGGCTAAGAATCTTGCAAGAAACTTACTAAGTTCTATTTTTCTTATGTGCTGCTTCCCTGTTAACTGGGAAAAGCCTCTCCATGTTTAATTCACAGACACTTCTTATATCTATTAAACACTTCAAATACCTGGAGTTAGAGAAAACCTTTTTTTTTTTCAATATATGAAATTTATTGTCAAATTGGTTTCCATACAACACCCAGTGCTCATCCCAAAAGGTGCCCTCCTCAATACCCATCACCCACCCTCCCCTCCCTCCCACCCCCCATCAACCCTCAGTTTGTTCTCAGTTTTTAACAGTCTCTTATGCTTTGGCTCTCTCCCACTCTAACCTCTTTTTTTTTTTTTTTCCCTTCCCCTCCCCCATGGGTTTCTGTTAAGTTTCTCAGGATCCACATAAGAGTGAAACCATATGGTATCTGTCTGTCTCTGTATGGCTTATTTCACTTAGCATCACACTCTCCAGTTCCATCCACATTGCTACAAAGGGCCTTATTTCATTCTTTAGAGAAAACAATTCTAAACCAGCACCTGTGATCAGACAGAATGTTTATAGATTTTTTTTAAGTTTTACTTATTTGAACAATTTCTACATCCCACATGGGGCTTAAACTCATGACCCCAAGATCAAGAGTCCCATGAGCTTCCAACTAAGCCACCCAAGTACCCCTTAGACACACTGTTCCTACACACGATGATATGATACTAGAGATTCATCAAACTCTTTATTTCGAATCAAGGTTCTGAGGGCACCTTAGAAACCTCACAGTAATGTCTGTGGTCCCTGTAACACAGGATCAAGAGCAGACTGTCTCCAGAACTACAGTACTTAAGTACATTAAAAATCACATTCCTTTGGAGAAATTGAATTACTACATTGTACACCTAAACTAATATAACTATATTAACTCTACATTAACCAACTAGAATTAAAATAAAAACTTAAAAAACACAGATTTCATGACCACTTGGGTGAAACCACATAATCACTGTCAGTGAGGACTACCCTACATGCCTTAGGAGCCATCAGGGTTGGGTGTAGGTCTAGGACCCCATCTCTCTATACCAGCTCAGCTCCTGGCTCAGGAGGTAATCCAGCTTCCCGTGTGGCTTTGGCACTGAGCCAGATTCAAACGCAGAAAACCCCCTTTGTTCAATCTGGTCACTTACCTGGACTCCTGACACAGTTCCTTCCCTTACAGAGTCTACCTCTCAGATGAACACAGAGAAAACCCACCTACTTCTTCCTGCTGCCTGCATGATGGGCTCCGTGTTGATGGTCAGAGAAGTGAGTGCGTGTGCAAGATGGGCAACCGGGCCCTGAGATGTGTTTATTACTGTGTGACCGCACCACCCCGCCCCCGCCACCTCACAACAGCAATCAGCATTTCACCTGAAGCAGCACTGGCAGTGACAGGTATGGGACCTGAGAATATTTTTGCCAACTTTCTCCCCACTGGCCAATTACCAAGAACAACTACAAGTTTCTAGCTAGCACCTCTAGAGACCACTGGCATGTGGGAAAGGACGCAAAGCCTGAGGGAAAGAAGCCTGGGCAGGAGGGCACCGTGGGCCCTGGACAGAAAACGCTGGAGGGGAGAATGGGTATTTGTGAGACATGGAGCCCAGGTCAAGGGCTGGGGTGACAGGGTTGAGAGAGAGAAGTAAAGGTTTTCAAGTTATAAACAAATGGCCTCTCAGGGGGAAGAAAGGACGCAGCATTTGACCTGGATATCAGTATGAGTCTGAGAAAGACGTTTTCCCCTTTGTTCTTCAATTTTCCACCCATGTTCTCACTCTCTGGAAAAACATATTTTGTAAATACGCATTTTTTATGGCATCAACATACCCCTTCTTTTATGGTTTGTACTGTGTCCCATCAAACCGAATACGCTGAAGTCTTAAGCTCCAGGACCTCAGAATGTCTCTTTATTTGGAAACAGGGTCATTGCACATGGAATTACTTAAGATGAAGTCATATTAGAGTAGGGAGTCTCTTAATCTAACATGACTGGTGCCCTTACAAAAAAGGGGGGCGTAAATTTGGGGAAAAAATGCACACGGGGTGAACACCACATGAACTTTGCTGCCACAGTTCAAGGACGCAGAAGTTGGATAGTGGCCTGAAAGGATTCCCCGAGGGCCTTCAAAGGAAGCACACCCCTGAGGACAACTTGATCTTCAACTTTTAGCTTCCAGAACCACCAGACATAAATGTCTGTTGTTTCAGCCAATCCTTGTAGGGTCCTTGTTATGGCAACCCCTGCAACCGTCACACCTTCCTTTTCACCTGCCTCCCCACGGGCAGAAGCACCTTCGAATGCAGAAAAGTCCCCCCTTCTATGTCCTTTTCCACAAGAGGGATTCATGACCAACACAAACAGCTCTGATCTGAAGGTTATCATACTATGAGTTTCCCCTCCCCTGTCTTAGAGACATTGCCCCCCTAGAAACATCTCAAATCCTGCTACAGCACTGGGGACAGGACTGCACCAAGATCCTCCTACAAAACCAGGCACAGCAGACCCCTGTCACCTCCCCATGGGCCAGAGCTTGGGCTCCACTCTCAGAAATGAGTCCTGGAGACACAACAACTCACAGAATGCAGGTGGGGGAGGTGTGAAGCACAAGTAATGGTGTTTCTAAAACCCCCTGCTGATCCTAAGTGTGACACTGACAAAACAGTAATGGTTGGTGCGTTTAGGTAAAGAGTCTGCTCTAGGGGCACCTGGGTGACTCAGTCAGTTAAGCATCCGACTTCTGCTCAGGTCATGATCTCGCAGTTTGTGAGTTCAAGCCCCACGTCGGGCTCAGACAGTTCAGAGCCTGGAACCTGCTTCAGATCCTGTGCCTCCCTCACTCTCTGCCCCTCCCCCACTTGCACTCTCTCATGCACACTCTCTCTCAAAAATAAATGTTAAAAAATTGAAAAAAAAAAAAGAGTCTGCTCTAGGTTTACATTTGCTCTCAGATTACATTTTCTCCTTTACATTTTCTGTTAAATTGTTCAACATGATAAGTAAACGTTAAATGAAAAGTTGTGGCATGAGGGTACACAGATCCTGGGATATTGTATTTTACAGTCATTGCAAAGGCTATTTCGCAAGTATGCATGCACTGTGAGAACATGCAAAAATGGTGGAGGGATCATCCCATCTCAAGAACCACTGAGACTATCCTCATGTGCACAAAGCAACTGGACCAACTACTGATGCCCCATGATGTGTGGGATAGCCAACATTTAACCCTTTTTTAAAAATTACAAAATATCATTATTTCTTCCTAATACTATAGGAATGTTGGATATTATTTCAAAAAAATAGAGAAAGTTGTTTTTTGGTTTTTCTTCTAATTCCAATTAGTCAACATATACTGTTATATTAATTTCAGGTAGACAATATAGTGATTAAACACTTCCATCAAATACATGGTGCACGTAACAACAAGTGCACTCCTTACTCCCCCCAACTGGGTCTTTAAAACATACCCTGCATCCAGCTCCCCTCTTGTAACCACCAGCGTGTTCTCTATACTTAAAGAGTCAGTGAGAAGCACCTCAGTGGTTCTGTCGGTTAAGCATTCAACTTTGGCTCAGGACATGATCTAACAGTTCGTGGGTTCAAGCCCACTGTCAACCTCTGTGCTGACAGCTCAGAGCCTGGAGCCTGCTTCAGATTCTATGTCTCCCTCTCAACATGCCCCTTCCGGGCTTGTGTCCTATTTCTCAAAAATAAACAAACATTAAATTTTTTTTAATTAACAAAAAGAGTCAGAGAAAATTAAAGGTCTTTTCATCTTACCCAGATATTCACTATCAAGAATTTTTTTCAGGGGCGCCTGGGTGGCTCGGTCGGTTGAGCGGCCGACTTCGGCTCAGGTCATGATCTTGCGGTCCCTGAGTTCAAGCCCTGCGTTGGGCTCTGTGCTGACAGCTCAGAGCCTGGAGCCTGTTTCGGATTCTGTGTCTCCCTCTCTGACCCTCCCCCATTCATGCTCTGTCTCTCTCTGTCTCAAAAATAAATAAACATTAAAAAAAATTTAAAAAAAAAAGAATTTTTTTCATTTAACTCTTATACGCATAAAAACTTTTGCCTGTGTTTAGATAAAATGACTCATTAATAATCATCAGGGAATAAACTGAAGTTTTTCGGGGAATATTGGAGAGCTATTTCTATTGCATAAAGATATCTCCTTTACAGACTAATGACCAATAAAAACTATTTGACTGTAAAGTATGGCCAGTATAACAATATTTATGTACACACTGAATCAAAACAGAGTATCTTCAAAAGTGTGTATTTATTTTTATGTCATTTCTGAGATAACATCAGATATACTCCAATGCTACGTTGAGAAACAAAATAAATCTAAATATGAAGAAAATCATTACATTTGGAGATGGAAATTGCATCAGTTTTGAGTATCAACACCTCATGTTATTGTTTATCATTACGTATGTTTCCATATTTAAAGGCACACCTTGGAGGTCTGCACATTTGGTTCCAGAGCACATCGAAAAAGCATATATCTCAAAAAGAATTCCAAGGAATTTTTCACCTCCCCATGCACATAAGTCAAGTCCTCCCTGTACTGCAGTCTATTGAGTGTGCACTAGCATTATGTTTAAAAAGCAACATGCATCATGTTTCAACCATACTTAGTTTCAGGAAAATGCTGACCATCATCTGAGATTTTAGGGAGTCAGAAACTTTTTCCTGGTGGAGGGTCTTGTCGCCATGTTGAAGGCTGCTGACTGGTCAGGGTGGGCATTACCGAGGTTGGGGTGGAGGTGGCAATATCTTTCAAAAAGACAACAATAACGTTTGCTGCCTTGATTGAGGCTTCCTTTCACACCAATTTCTCTGTATCGTGTGATGCTGTCTCGTTGCATTTTAGCCACAGAACTGCTTTCAGAACTGGAGTCAATCCTCTCCAACCCTGCTGCTGCTTTACCAACTAGGACTATGTACCCTTCCACATCCTTTGGTGTCATTTCTACAATCCTCACAGCATCTCCACCAGCAGTCGATTCCATCTCAGTCCTCCAGAAGAAGCAACTCCTCATGCGCTCAAGTTTGATCATGAGATTGCAGCAACTCAGCCCCACTGACAGACTCAACATCTAATTCAGATCTCTTGCTTCTTCCACCACATCTGCAGCCCACATTCATTCATTACATTTGCTGTCTTATATGGGCATGGTTCATGGCACCCCAAAACAATTCCAATAGTGACATCAAAGATCACTAAACATAGATAACTAGGAGAAAAAAATGACAGAGGGAAAGTCTGAACTATTGTGACTATTACCAAAATATGACACAGAGACACAAAGGGAGCAATGGTGTGAAAAACTGGTGCTGATAGACTTGCTCGAGGTAGGGTGCCACAAACCTTCCGTTTGCAAAAACCACAGATTCTGCAGCCATAAAGCAAAGTGCAACAAAATGAGGTGTGACCGTGGTAGCTTTCTGTTGTTGCTGGAACAAATTCCCATGAAATCAGCAGCTTCAAGCACCGCTCATTGATTTTCTCACAGGTCAGTAGGTGAGGAAGCCCAAATGTAGATGCTGGCTCTCCTGGGCTCTTACCTGGAGCCTGTGAAGAAGATTCACCTCCACACTGATTCACATTCTTGCCAGAGGTCCTTTCTGTGGACGATCACCTTGAGGCTCCCGCCACCCTGACAGCCAGTAACAGGCACATGAATCCCCTTCCTGTTTCAAATCTCTTCCTCTTGTTCCATCTACAAGACTTCTTCTGATTTCAGGGGCATATGATAATTTGGTCCGCCCAGACAATCCAGGATAATCTCCCTATTTTAAGTCAGATGATGAGTCTCTTAATTACATCTGCAAAATCCCTTTTACCATGTAAGGCAATTAAACGAAGGGATAACACCAGAAATGTGCTACTTCCTTAGGAGAAAAATAAAAATATTCTTAATTATAATTACATCCATAAGCCTGTTACCAGGGATTACTTTCAGATGGTTTCACACAAGAAAGAAACATTACTTATACTTTTTCAATTCTGTTTTATGTTTTATTTCTTCTATATAGCATGCATTACATTTCAGATATATTGCACTAAAGAACAACTTCATCGAATCAGTTTTGGACAATGAATGTTCTTGAAGAGCGCAGTATCGGGAAGGGTCAGGCCTGCCACCTGCTGCCAACAATGAGTGCCTGGTACCAGTTAAGAGGCTCTCCTGCTGGATGCGCCCCGGACACACCCCACCTGAAATTCCCACAAAGGAGTGAAATAGGGATGAGTGCTGATTTCTCAACAGCCTACCTGTGGCCTTACAGTGTGTTAAAAATTGTGTAGGGGCATCTCATACAAGCACAAGTTTTGCTTCATGGGATCAAAGGAAAAACCATCAATGAGTAATGTGTGACTCCATGGAAATGAGAGTATTAACCAGTGGGGAAATGAATCAGTGACCCCCAAGGTGCCACAAACCATCCCCTGAATCTCCATATCGATCCCCTCTGTATCTCTATTGCCCTTGAGAACTTCATCCGATAATTCCTTTCGTCTTGTCCATAGTTCATACCCTATCACCCTCTACTTCCTTAATTTGCATTTTCCCTCCACCTCCACCAGACCCTTCTACCTCCATACCCCACCTCCAACACCCTCACCCACTTAGAATAGCTTCCTTCTGCCCCATGCCACTGCTGTGACTTCAGCCAAACACTCCTGACTTCCACTGCCTCTGCCTTCCTCTGGACCTATATTTCCTCTCCTCCAGTGACCTCAGCCCAACTCCCTATCGTTCTTACCCTTCCCTCAAAATCCCAGCATTCAAATACTGAGTGTCATTACCTCCCTGTATTCCCCGATTCACAACCCTACATATGTTATTCTCCTTTGGGCCCCTTAGTGTACCCAAACACACTACTCCCCCCATTGATTTCATGACCCACAATGATCTTGTCTGCAGGAGCCCATTATCCCCGCTTTAAGGTTCCTGTTCCCCTTCAACACTAACTACCTCGACACTATCCCTAGGAAATTCATATCCCCAAATACATTGTAATAGAGTTTTCAGTTTCCTGTTTTTTGCTACCTTGGCCCAGTTTGGAGTCCCAGCCTGGGGGACAGTAGTCTCTCTTTCCTGAGCAACTGGTCAAGTCCACATAGCCACCACCACTTTCATGGAGCTCTACTTCTGGCCACCATGAATCACCTCCAATCAGTCTGGGACCAGCTACCAGAAAATGAGGAACCATCCTTATGCCCCAGAACTTAAGGAATTCAATGTGCCAATGATCAGAGAGTCCAGAAACCCAACTAGCCCCACTCTCTTTACCATACATAAGCTGCCCCTCGACCTCCAGGGGAACACATGTGTGGCCTCCCTGTCTTCTGGAGTCAAGCTGCCTTTCATCTGAGTGTCACTGTGTTGTGTCCAAATATCAAAAGAATATTTCAGATTTGAGGGCAATGGGGCTGCTACATCTGCACCCCAGTGATCGCCAGAGTTGATTCCACTCATCTGGCTGGCTACGCGGGTGACCCGTTCCTCCCTTGCCACTGCATGTGCATCCCTCCCAAAGCTGTGTAATGGGTGGAGGAGGATGACCTTCCCTGATAAAGGAGGCCCTCTCTTTGGTCAAGAGGATGCAAGTAGCTGCACTCTTTGCTGGACCCTCAACACAAACCCTCAAGGTCCATTAGTAACAGAATGTACGGGGCGTCAAGGTTCATAGATTCCAGATACATCCAAATGAGGTGCGGCATGGGCAGTCTTCATTTCTTATGAAATAAAATGAAATAAACCATTAATAAAGTAAATAAAATCAGTTAAATAAAACAGAATAAAAGAAAAGAATCTTTCATTCTTATAAATATATTCCCCTTCCTTTGCTATACTCCTTCACCTACTGTGGACAGGAACTCTGTGCCTCTTACCCAGTGATACTCCTCACTCACTTGTGTGCACTTTTCCTCCCAGTTATCTTTTGTTTTCATGAGATCTGTACACCCTTTCCTCACAGACTCCAATAGGTGCTACAAGCTAATCGTTTTGCACACCTTGTCCCATTGTACCATATGGCCCAGCGATGTCCTTAAAACATGCCATATATTTTATCCCTGTGCATATTTATCCCCTGATCTCCCATAACCACATTCCATGCTCTCTGCACCCCATTCTCCTGTACCCCCTTTCCCAGTGCTCTAACACAGCTCACAGACCCCACACAGTGAAAGTTTCTCACCACACTCCACACCTCAAGTGGCAAAGCTCTGAGCACTGTTTAAATGTTGAAGACATTAAATGTTGCCATTGTGGGCTTGGTGACAGGGAGTCTCAAAGGCAATTAGGATCCTCTTGTTTTGGCTCACAGGTCTGGAGATATGCATGAAACTTTTCTCTACAAACATGTTACTGGAATACATATCCACCTGGTGACTTAGTAACTGTGGGCAAGTGAGGGGGACAGTGACATCTGTGTGGGTAGGTGCACTGTGTGTCAGAATGTAGACATGTGCATGAAGTCAGTGCGTGTGTATGAGAAGGACTTATTTCAGTACATGTTTCAGCATGTTTCAGTCAGTGAGTGTGCATACGTGCATTTGTACATATGTCTGAGTCTCCACAGTGTGTGCATTTCTGTGGTTGATGAATGGGTTGTGAGCCATATGGCTGTTTTCCCTGATGTGGCAAGTAGGGTGTGAGTAAAGAAAAATTCGTCTCTTACCAAGGGAGGTCAATGGATCAAAAGGAAAATAAGCAATTTAGTACAAAATTATAAAAATATATGTATTGACTTTTGAGGACAGATTAGCTGTTTCTTTGAAACCATCCCACCTCACCCTGCTTCTTCCAGCGGTGGGCTTCTTCCCAGTTATACTGTTGCAGATGATCATGTACTTTCCATTAGGTAGATGCCCAGACAAACATGTGTGTTTTGTTGTGAGAGAGTCCTGGGCAGAATCCAGGAAGTGATTTGTGTAGAGAAGAATTAGCCTAACCTAAGGGAGGTCTGGCGTTTGCCCTCTGCTACTGGAGTTGATCTCTAATTGTTTGAATCTCATGCCTGATAGGGGTGTCTTTGTTTGCTTGAAGGTTTGACCACCAGGCTATCTAACAATGAGGTTTAGGATGACCCTTTGGGCCCAAAGTACCATGTCAGTCTCTGGAAGGGCTAGAGGCTAAAGGTATCAGTTCATCTTGGGGACAGAATGGACAGTGAGGTCAGCCATGCAGAAGGTAAATGGTAGAGTTGTAGTAATACCGCTGGGCATCAAGGCTTGTGAGAGCCACCCTTGCTGGCAATACCCTATGAGTGTTATCCCATATGGACCCCAGAAGGTAACACTCCATGACTCCAGACATTGGACAACAAGGGGATCCACACTGGGTACATTTCCTGGACTCTGCCCCATGTATCTCTTCCCTAATGTTCACCCGTTCACTTTCCCTGTAATAAACCCCAACAGTCAGTAGAACTGCTCTCAGTGAGTTCTATGAGTCCTTCTAGAGAAGTATGGAAACTGAGCATGGTTTTCAGAAGCTCCAAACTTACTCTTGGTGTCAGCACTGAGTGTGGTCTTGTGTGCACGGCAGTCCCTTTAACTCCTCTGTTGAGATAAAACTCTCAGGGGGAAGGCAGGGTAGACGTACACAAAATCGTAGATTTCTCCGTTGTGAAATCTGAAGAATCATTTTGACTCTTATACTTTATGTTTCTTCTTTAATTAGAAATTAATTACATGATCAGTGAGTGCCCTTAGGAAATTTCAGCATAAGGAAGTCTAGAGAACTCTGCTAAGCATTCACTATAGTTGAATGAAGAAAGTAGCTTTGGCTTCAATGACACTTCAGAGATGGATACAATCTGCCTGTGAAACCATCTGATCCTGGTGCTTTTACTTGTGGTGGACATTTCTTCAACATTTATTTCTATGGATTTTGTTTGTTTGTTTAGACTTACTAGCACAGCTAGAATTGATATTGTTAAAGTATATTTTCCCAGAAATTTCTAGATCATCATTTCCAAATCCATTAGCATTTAGCTCTATTAATGTGCCCAATAATTTCTGAAGTAAATGAATGATATCAAGTTTTTGCTTTTACTCTTTTCTCATTAGAAAGCTTTTCAATTAGCTTCTCTGATATCACTTATCCTGAATACTTCAATAATGGTTCAACTTAGGGATTGAAAATTAAGAATGGCATATATTTGGTGTAGCACTTCTCAAGGAAGCAGTGAATCCAGTGAGATATACCTGCTTGGCTGCCAGTGCCCCATGAGTCAAACTTCAGTAATTCCTGCTCCTTTCCTAGGAGACCCTGCCTGCCATAGGGATCATCAAAAATGAAGAGGCTCTCTCAAACACTCCAGTGGTCTATTTGAAGATACTCAGAAGGAACTTTTAATTGGTCTTTATAATTGGCAACTGGGAAACAACTTATTCATGAGTGTCCTCAGCTGCACACGGCTGAACTGTCATTGTGTGTACAGGAGAAATGATAATTACACTTCCAGGGGAGGTGAGGTCACAGATTCACAGACCTTTATCTGAGTCTGGCTGCCTCCTGTCCACATGTCCTGGCTGTTGTGATTCACACAGAGCCAACAGTCCTGACAACAGGGAAGAGTCCAGTGAGTACTTCTACTTCAGTCTGAGAGGCACAGTTTACAAGGAAATGTAGTCTGAGTAAGTACCTGTGTGTCCAGAAGGATTCTCTTGTGGTAGAAATAGATCCAATGGCAAGCTAGAGAAAGGGGAGGAAAACTTCCTCAGTTGTGAGCTGAGCAAGTGAAGACAGATTCCCGATGACTCCTAAAATAATGTAATGATATCCTCACTGAGGATGACTGTTGGTGAGGAATACCAGTGATAATAAAATGGGTTTTCTTAGCCACCGAAAGACTTTAGTTAAGAAACTGATGTTTTGCCCACATGTCCTTACACCAACCGCAGCCGACATTCACTGTATTATGAGTGATGTGCTCATGCCTTTATGCATATAATGAAGAGTCGGATGGAACTTTAAGAATAACTTCACATTGTGCAGAAACCATCTAAGTGACTTTATTTCTAGAATAAACCAAGTGTGTGTAAAAAGTCCAGCTCTGGGTTTGTGATGCTGGTACTTCTAACTGCTCCTCCTTCTTCAAGTCTCTGGCACTCCCACAGAAGCAAACCAACAAACTGGCTGTTGACGTCAAAACCTTCAATGAACCTTTTGTTCACAGGAATGATTGTTGCTGTAATTTAAGGGAAAATGTACTGAATGACACAAGAGCTTCCATGGGTTTGGCAATAGCAATCATCTTCTCATCACAGACGATAGTTGGAATCCTGGGAAACTGCTCTCTTCTTTTCCATTATCTCTTCCATTACCACACTGAAGGGAGGTTGAGACCTACAGATTTGATTCTCAAGCAACTGATTATAGCCAACTCCCTATCGATGCTCTCAAAAGGAGTCCCCCATACACTGACTGCTTTTGGGCTGGAATATTTCTTCCATAATTTGGGATGCAGACTTCTTTTGTATGTTCAGAGAGTGGGCAGGGGGGTGTCCATTAGCAGCGTCTGCCTCTTGAGTGTCTTCCAGACCATCATGATCAGCCCCATGAACTCCTGGTGGAAGGATCTTAAAGTCAAAGCTCCAAAGTATGTTGGTTTCTCCATTACCCTCTGCTGGATCACACACATCATGGTAAATTTTATCATTCCTGTTTATGGGTTGTATGTGTCTGAGAAACACAGCAGCAAAAACATAACAAAGAAAAGGGATTATGGATACTGTTCTACTTCTGATCCTGAGGCAATCACAGGGTTACTTTTTGTAGTACTGATAATATTCCCTGAAGTTTCACTTTCTGGGCTGATGATCTGGGCCAGCGGCTCCATGGTCTTCATCCTGAACAGACACAAGCAGCGCATCCAACACATTCACAGCACTAACGTTTCCCCCAGATCCTCTGCTGAGTCCAGAGCCATCCAGAGCACCCTTGTCCTGGTGAGCACCTTTGTGTCTTTTTACTTCCTCTCCTCCATCTTTCATGTTGGCATTGCTCTGATTTATAATCCCACTCGGTGGTTAGTAAACACCTCTGCCCTAACTTCTATGTGTTTTCCAACTTTCAGTCCCTTTCTGATCATGACACGAGACTCCACAGTACCCAGGCTCTGCTTTCCTCGCAGAAGAAACACAAAATCTCCTAATCTTACCAAAAAATGTAAAGTGTGTGTTTTTGCACAAAACTCAGTTTTTTATTTTCATAAGACTTGAAAAGTCAATATAGTATTGTTTTAAAAATCATTTTCTAGTTTCTCCATTTGCTTTTGAGAGAGAGAGAGAGAGAGAGAGAGCGCCAGTACAAGTGAGGGAGGAGCAAGGAGAGAGGGAGAGAGAGAATCCCAAGCCAGAAGCAGGCTCTGCACTGTCAGCACAGAGCCTGATCCAGGGCTCAAACTCACAAACCATGAGATCATGACTTGAGGTGAAATCAAGATGCTCAACAGACTGAGTCACCCAGGGACCCCAAAAAGTCAATACAGCATCTTAAAGCATAGCTGCATGTCTTTCTATGGTGGACCCTATGTAGGAACACGTGAACATTATTTGTTCTTCCAATCAATGAGTGTAGAATGTCTTTCCTTTTCTTTGTGCCATCTTCTATTTCTTTCATCAATGTTTTACAGTTTTCAGAGTGAAAGACTTTTGCATCTGGTTAGGTTTATTTGTAGGTGACTTATTAGTTTGGGTACAATTGTAAATGGGAATGTTTTCATTTTTAAAGTTTGTATTTAATGGGACACATGGGTGGCTCAATCATTTAAGCCTCCGACTCTTGATTTTGGCTCGGGTCATGATCTCGTGGTTCATTTGATCGAACCCCACATCAGGCTTTGTGCTGTCACCAGGGAAACTGCTTGGGATTCTCTCTCTCATGCTCTCCCTCTCTGCCCCTTCCCCACTTGTGTTTGGTCACATGTGTACGCTTGCTCTCTCTCTCTCTCAAAATAAATAAATGAAACTTTAAAGTCTGTATTTAACTTCCAGTTAGTTAACATACAGTGCAATATTAGTTTCAGGTGTACAATATAGTGATTCAACACTTCCATACAACACCCGGTACTGATCACAAAATTGCACACCTTGCTCCCCATCACCTATTTAACCCATCCCCCTCCCACTTCCCCCTGGTAACCATCAGTTTTTCTCAATAATTAAGAGTCTGTTTCTTGGTGTACTCCTCTCTCTCTTTTTCCCCCTTTTGCTCACTTATTTTGTTTCTTCAATTCCACATACAAGGGGCAGTTGGGTGGCTCAGCCGACTGAGCCTCAGGCTCTTGATATTGACTCAGGACATGATCTCTCAGTTTGTGAATTCAAGGCCCATGTTGGGTTCTGTGCTGATAGAGGGGAGCCTGCTAGAATACTCTCTCTCTCTGACCCTTCCCTACTTACACACTCTGTCCCTCTCTCAAAATAAATTAATAAACTTAAAAAAAAACTATTAAAATTCCACATCAAAGTGAAATAATATGGTATTTGTCTTTCTCTAAATACCTTATTTCATTTAGAACAATACTCTCTAGAGGCATCCATGTTGCGGCAAATGGCAAGATTTCATTCTTTTTTATGGCTAAATAATATACATATCTTTTTTATCCAGGCATCCGATGATGGACATTTTGGCTGTTTCCATAATTTGGTAATTGTTGACAATGCTGTTATAAACATTGAGGTGCATGGAATCCTTTGAATTAATATTTTTATATTCTTTTTTTTTTTTTTTTTTTTTTATTCTTTGAGTAAACACCTAGTGGTGCAATTGCGGGGTCGTAGCTAGAGACGAGGGAAATTGTTTGCTTAAGTTCTCTTTCCACTGTTTCGTTATTCATCTATATAAAAAGGCAACAGATTTCTACACATTGATTTTGTAACCTGCAACATTACCAAATTCATTTATCACTTCTAGTAATTTTTTGGTGGAGTCTACCATATGATACACACATATACACACAGAGAATGGAATATGAATAGCCTTCTATAACAACGAAATTCTGGTAGAGGCTACAACCTGGATGAGCCTGAAAGACATGCTATATCCAGCAAGTCAGACACAAAAGGATAAATAAGGTATGATTCCACTTAAACAAAGTACCTAGAGATACCAAATTGATAGACACACAGTAAAATCATGCTTGTTGGCAACTGGGGGAGGGAAAATGGGAAATTATTGCTTAAAGGGCATGGAGTTTTAGATGGAGATGATTTAAAAATGCTGGAAATGGATACTGATGATGATGGCACAATACGGGAATACCACTGAAGTATACAATTAAATATGGTGAAAGTGGTACATATATTTTATGTTATGTATATTTTACCATAATAAAAAAGGCACAAAACCACAATGAGATACCCCATTATACCTACTACAATGAGTATTATTTTAAAAAACAACTTGGGGCATCTGGGTGGCTCAGTTGGTTAAGCGTCTGACTTCGGCTCAGGTCATGATCTCGCAGTCCATGAGTTCGAGCCCCGCGTCGGGCTCTGTGCTGACCGCTCAGAGCCTGGAGCCTGTTTCGGATTCTGTGTCTCCCTCTCTCTCTGACCCTCCCCCATTCATGCCCTGTCACTCTCTGTCTCAAAAATAAATAAACGTTAAAAAAAATTCTTTAAAAAAACAACTTAAAGATAACACATGTTGGTGAGGATGTAGAGAAAATGGAACCCTCATATGTTACCAGAAGGATGGAAAATGGTGCAGCCACTATGGAAAATGCAGTGGCAGTTACTCTGTAAGTTAAACAAGGACTTACCAGGTGACCCAGAAATTTCACTCCTATGTATGTAAGTCTAAAGAAATGAAGGGGTCAAGGGGGTCAAAGATACAAACTTCCAGGTATAAAATAAATAAGACATTGAAATGTAATGTATCACATGGTGACTATGGTTAACAACACCATATGGCTTATTTTAAAGTGGTTAAGGAGCACCTGGGTGGCTCACTCTGTTGAGCACCCCACTTTGGCTCAGGTCATGATCTTGCAGTTCTTGGGTTCAAGCCCAGCATCAGGCTCTCTGCTATCACCAAGGAGCCCACTTCGGATCCTCTGTCCCCTCTCTCTCCTCCCTCCCCCACTAACCCTCTCTCTCTCTCTCTAAAATAAATAAAACATTAAGAAAAATATTAAAGTGGCTAAGAGAGTAGATCTTAGAAGTTCTCATCACTCACACACACTCACACACACACACACACACACACACACACAAATAAAATCTGAAACTATTATAATGGTATATGTCACAGTCACTGTCCCACACTGGAACCACCCCCCTGTGCCCGACAGTGCTGGTACACAGCCTCCAGCTGTCACGGTGCTCAGTGGGACCTGACATAGGACTGGAGGCCCAGGGCAAATTTGCCAGCACCGGTGCCTGGCTCCCAAATTCCCTGGCAGGAACTTCCCCTCACAACTGGCCTCCAGGGCCCCACTAACAGCACAGAGAGCAAGTACAGTCCACGACAGGCAGAGAGTCAGTGCCCACAACCACACGGAAAGGAAAAGTGAACCAGACACAACAGCAGGGGGTCAGCAATACGCATAAGATACTCTCCCAAAGTGCCAGGTTCTGGTTAGGAGAGGACACTGCACCATGGGCAAACTCCAGAATCTCCTCTTCATACGTCACTACTTTCAAAAGCAGAAGACACAGTTGACTTTCCTAACACGCAGAAACAGACACAGAGAGGCAGTAAAATGATGAGACAGAGATAACTATCGCAAACAATATAACAGGACAGGCCACCGCCAGAGATCTAAGCAAAACAGATACAAGTAACATACCTGATAGAGAATTGAAATCAATGGTCATAAGAATACTCACCGGACTTGAGAAAGACCGGAAGACACGAGTGAGACCCTTAATACATATTGAAAAAACAACACAGCAGGGACAAAGGGCTCAATAAACACATGAGAGGGGCACCTGGGCTCAGTTGGTTGAGCATCTGACTTCGGCTCAGGGCATGATCTCATCAGTTGATGAGTTCGAGCCCCGCATCAGGCTCTGTGCTGACAGCTTAGAGCCTGGAGCCTGCTTCAGATTCTATGTTTCCCTCTCTCTCTGACCCTCCCCTGTTCATGTTCTGTCTCTCTCTGTCTCAAAAATAAATAAACATTAAAAAAAAATTTTTTAATAAAAATAAACACATGAGGGGCGCCTGGGTGGCGCAGTCGGTTAAGCGTCCGGCTTCAGCCAGGTCACGATCTCGCGGTCCGTGAGTTCGAGCCCCGTGTCAGGCTCTGGGCTGATGGCTCGGAGCCTGGAGCCTGTTTCCGATTCTGTGTCTCCCTCTCTCTCTGACCCTCCCCCGTTCATGCTCTGTCTCTCTCTGTCCCCAAAATAAATAAAAAACGTTGGAAAAAAAAAATAAAATAAACACATGAGAAACACATCTGGTGGAAGGAATAGCAGGATTGAAGAAGCAGTGACCTAGTGACCTACAATTAGTGACCTAGAAGACAGAGTAATGAAAAGTAAAGCTGAACAAAAGAGACAAAAAGATTTATACAAAACAAGAGCAGACTTAGGAACTCAGTGACTCCTTCAAACATAATAATATTTGTATTACAGGACTCCCAGAAGAAGACAGAGAAGGGAGCAGAAAATTTATTTGAAGAAATAATTACTGAACATTTCCCTAATCTGAGGAAGGAGAGAGACATCCAGGTCCAGGAGGCACAGGGAACTCTCATCAAAATGAATAAAATCAGGGGGGGGTGGGTGGCTCAGTTGGTTAAGCGTCTGACTCTTGACCTTGGTGCAGTTCATGATATCACAGTTCATGGGGTTGAGCCCCACATCGAGCTCCTTGCTGAGGGCATGGAGCCTTCTTGGGATTCTGTTTCTCCCTTTCTCTGCACCTCACTTGCTCTCTCCTGGTCTCTCTCTCAATATAAATGAAGAAACTTTTCAAAAAGTCAATAAAAGCAGATCCACCCCAAGACCTATTGTAATTAAATTTGCAAAATATACTGATAAAGAAAGAAATCTTATCTAAAGGGCCACAAGACAAAAGAAGTCATTAACTTATGAGAGGTAACCCATAAGGCAACAGGAGATTTTTCAACAGAAACTTGGCAAGCCAGAAGGGAGTGGCCTGATGCATTTAAAGTGCTGATTTGCAAAGTCCACAGCCAAAAATATTCTATTAAAAAGGCTATCATTCAGAATAAAAGGAGAGACAGAGTTTCCCAGACAAACGCAAACTAAAGGAATTTGTGATCATTAAACCAGTATCCTGCAAAAAATATAAAAGGGGAACACTGAGAGCAATGGAGAGATCCTAAGTGACAGTATAAACGTAGGGAGCACACAAGCAGTAAAAATGAATATTTCTGTAAAAAGTCAATCAAAGAACTCACAAACAAATTGATATAAATATAATAACATATGCCTAAAATCTGGGGAGGACATAAGAAAAGGAGCAGGGGCATCTGGGGCTTGACCATAGTCTATTTATTGAACAAAATGCCGAGTACACAACTGTGATCACTTTGTGAACTTTCCTTGAGCTACATACTTATTACCAGTGATTGTGCCTTTATATTTTTTAAAAGATTTTTTTGTAATTTTTTAGAGAAACAGAGAAAGAGACAGACAGACAGACAGATAGATGGAACTCACAAGCCAGGGAGAAGGCCAGAGGCAGAGAGAGAGAGAGAGAGAGAGAGAGAGAGAGAGAGAATCCCAAGGAGGATCCCCATTCAGTGTGGAGCTCAATGGGGGACTTGATCCCATAACCCTGGGATCAGGAGCTGAGCCAAAATCAAGAGTCTGACACTCTACCAACTGAGCCACCCAGACACCCCAGGCCTTTGTATTTTTCAAATGAATCTCACCATTCAAAAAAGATGGGATATGCTAAATAGAACAGTGTTGTTCTTCTATTGGAAAGGCAGTGTTGCACACTACATAATGCAATGACATTGTGCTTAGCTTTTAAATGTATGTTAAAATTTCTAGGTAAAACCAAGGAGCAATGTTACAACAATGATACAACTTCCCAAAGAGTACTCAATTGTTGTATAGAATTATAATTTCAAATTATATTTAAAAATTCATACAAAAACACAGATGAAAAGAGAAAATAAACCCCATTAAAACCAAATGTCAAACTGTTATATTAACCTTAAATAGACTAATTTATCCCTTTATTTTCTTTCACAGAAAATACACATTTATTGGAAAATAATGTTTGTTTCATGATGAGAGTCAAAAAATAACACCATAAGCAACGTAAAACCTCTGGCGCTGCTTCTGTAAGGAAACAGCTGAGAGGCTTCTGTGTCACTTTGGGAGCAGACCATCCTCAGGATCTCTGTGCTCCTGTGACAGCTGTGACACAGCATATATGGGCGGTATGTGGCTCCGGTCCTGCTGGAGGCCCAAGAAGCCTACATGGTCCACACAAGATCCTCTGGCCAACAGCATCACAGAGAATTTGAGGGCAGCAGGGAACCACTTCTGAGAAGGGACAGCAGGGGACAGCCTTGTCCCGCCTAACACTGGAGTGTAGACCAGTCTCTTAGACTCATGGTCCTGCTGGAGGAGTGGACGCCCACTGGCCTCGTGCTCAGTTTGTTGCCCAAATGTCTCAGCCAACAAAAACCTGAGACTCTTCCCAGGACAACTTGACCCACCAATTCTCACTGGTGTGGCCAAAGACAAGAAGGAAGTATCTGTGGTCTCAGCCCCTAAAGGCTGCTGGCTGAATCTTTGCACTTCAAATCCTGTCCATACTGGAGAAAGCAGCCAGGGTGAGCACCTCAAGCAGTAGTTCAGAACCACAGAAGAAGAGCAAGATGCTGTTCATGATGCCTTCCAGGAGGAGCATAGAGGTCTCTAGTCCACATAAATAGAATGGATCCATGTCCCTCCCTTTCAAATGGCTCTCCCTTCAGGGCTCCCAATGGAGTGGAAGTCTCCACCATAAACTATTCTCTTCACTTTGGAGACTCAAGTGTGCACCTCCAAAAACTCTTTCTTGCCATTATGGTCAAATCACCTTCACAAAGGAGAGAAATTTTTCTTCTCCAGATGCCAATTCCATGGAACTCCTGGCTTTGAAGATTGTCACAATCACCTGACGATGGAAAAGAATCAGCTAGGGGCGCCTGGGTGGCTCAGTCGGTTAAGCGTCCGACTTCAACTCAGGGCACGATCTCGCGGTCCGTGAGTTCGAGCCCCACGTCGGGCTCTGGGCTGATGGCTCAGAGCCTGGAGCCTGCTTCAGATTCTGTGTCTCCCTCTCTCTCTGCCCCTCCCCCGTTCATGCTCTGTTTCTCTCTGTCTCAAAAATAAATAAACGTTAAAAAAAAAAAAAGAATCAAGAATCAGCTAAAATGTAATTCAACGTTTTTTTTGTTTTTTTTTTTTTTTTTTT
>NW_026057588.1:5870252-5996945 GCF_023721935.1 Panthera uncia
GGGGCAGAGAGAGAGGGAGACACAGAATCGGAAACAGGCTCCAGGCTCCGAGCCATCAGCCCAGAGCCCGACGCGGGGCTCGAACTCACGGACCGCGAGATCGTGACCTGGCTGAAGTCGGACGCTTAACCGACTGCGCCACCCAGGCGCCCCAACTAAAATGTAATTCTATGCTGTCCACTACCCTCTCCAGTCCAACCTGTCCATTTCTCCCTGAAAATGTTTCCACAAGCTCATCTCCCATGCTCCCAAACATCGTACTTCACATGACTGACTCCCGCCCCTCTGGTATGACATGTACACAATTATACCTGGCTCCCCAAAGCTTTACTTGCTGACTTTATTTTCCCTCCAGCACTATTCTCTGCAGTGTCACTGATGACCTGGTCCATTTTCATGCTCTTTCTGGTTTTATTTTTAAGATTAAAATTTTTTTTAAGTAACTCTACAAACAACATGGGGCTCAAACTTACAACCCTGAGATCAAGAGTCACATACTCCACTGACTGAGCCAGCCAGGCACCCATTCATGCTCCTGTCCTTATAATTCCATGTCTACTTCACTTCTGGGAAATTTACTGTGACAAATTTAATGGACACGCTCAAAGCCTTCTCAATGATATCCGGATTGTTTCAGGACCCGGATATTACACTGCATAATTTCTGAATTCTTTCACTGCAAGCGTTTAGCACAACTTCAATCACATGAATACTTAAAGATAACTATGTTTCATTACGAATACTATTGCAACTTACTGCTTAATTGAAGAAGATGCTCAATATGTAATGTTTACCATTCTTGGGTTAGCCTCTCATCATTGTACCGGGGACTCTGAGAGTGAGGAATGACCTACCAAATGAGTATCACCGAAACACTTACAATTTATATCTTACTCATAGAATGAGGGGACTTTATATTCTTTGTCCAGGAGAAGCAAACTGTGGATACCCTGGGGTCACGACTCATGAGCAGAAAGGGGCTGAAAGATGGGAAACAGAGAGTGAATCCTGAAGCAGTGATCCAGAGAACCCAACTGGGATTTTCAAAAAGACCCAAAATACTATTAAAGATAGAAGAAAGGTGTTTAAGCAGACAAAGGGGCTCATCAGGAGAAAAATGGTTTTGGTGGCTGTGGACACAGGGGATGATGTGGCAGAGACATTGGTCTGATGAATCTGTTGGACCTCCTGCTTGTGCCATGATGAAAACCACGCAGCCACTGGCCCAGAGCACAAGCCCCAAATATAACACATCAGGGAATGATAACAACGCTGCATACAATGAGTCCCCAGCTTTGTCACAACAAACAGCTGAACAGTATCCAAACATTTTCCTGTTTGTGATGTTTTTGTTGCTCAAAGTATGGGATACTACTCAAAAATATGGGATACAGCGTGTTTATCAGTATTTGCAAGACTCAGCACAGGACAAGTGAAGGGACAAGGCACTTGAGAGCTTTCCCTTAAGCGCTGCCCATCTGGAGTTCCAGACGCTGATCGTGATGGCCTGAAAGACACTTGAGAGGCAGGTCGCACCAGTGGACACACCCCTGGCTACGCCCTGAACATAAGGGAAAAATTTACATCCAAAATCACTGAACATGTTATACCACCCAAAAGATGACACTGTATGGTGTATTCCAAGAGAGAACAGGACCAAAATGTTGGCTACAATCAGCTTCTTGAAAACCAAATCTGTGGGCCTTGGCCTACACCCAGTGAAAGAAAGGAGGTCACAGTGGTAAAGAAGAGAGAAGTTCCCCAGGATTCCAAGCACAGTCTGCACTAAGAAGATCACTCCTACTGCCAGATCCCTGGTCGCCATGCTATGTGTCCTCAGTGACTGATACTGTCTTCTGGGCTAGAGGATCCTGCGTGGGAATAAGAGGCAGGGGCCACATGAATCATGTCAGCTGAAATCCAATATTCTCCACTCACCAACACTTCCTACTTTCAAATAATTACTTAAAGTTCTTCAGTCATTTGAGGTCTTCCAAGAGATGCATGAACAACCATTACAGAACACATAGTATGTGTGAATCACTGTTATAACGACCACCCAGATGGTCACTTCTGATTTCTCACAAATACATGAGGCAGGCATCATTGCAATCCTTAGAAAGATGAGGACCACAAGAGCAGAGACGTTAAGTGCTCTCTCTGAATTTATTCACAATTGAGGGGCAGAGTAGGAATTGGAACCTGGGGGGCTGGTAACAGTGTATTTAATCCATAATATAAAAAATACTACTTAGCTGGATTCTTCAAATAAACCAGATCTAAATTAGTTTTCTGTCTGCACATGGTCATTTCAATTTATAATGGTGTTATTTTATTTTAAATTTTTGACAAGTTTCTACTTATTTATGAAGTATTTTTCAATAGGTAAACATTAACTGTAAATCCCACCCTAGAGATCTCAGTAAACCGTAGATGCACAGACTGTAGAACTACAATGCTGCAGGTTCCTGCCCCGTGACAACCTGGAATTAATGAATGTGAGAGGGCTCAATATTGGAAACGCAACAGAAAGAATCATTTGCTTTCATTCCAAAAACAAAAGTGCAATACCACAAGACATAGGAGCTCTGTAAGTACTGTCTGATTAAATTGTGTGCATTAGAAACAAAATTAGTACTGTCTTCAATGTATGCACACACACACACGCACAATTAATGCCTGAGTTAAATAAAATTAGTAGCAACACAGCAAGCTTTGTCAAAGATACTGAAATACAAGACACATGGAAAAAGATGTTAAGGCAAGAACTTTGTATATTGTATAAGTGAAATAATCTGGAATCTGGATTGGTATTATATTATGTTGGTATAATAATATTTAAAATTCATTTTTTATTTTAGAGAGAGAAAGAGAGTATATGTGTGGGAAAGAGGGTAAAGGGTGAGAGACACAGAGAGAACCTTAAACACGCCCCGTGCTCAGCACCAAACTCAATGCGTGGCACCATCCATGACCCTAGGATCATGACCTGAACTGAAACTAGGAGTCGGACAATCAACCAACTGAGCTACCCAGCTGCCCCAGGATTATAATATTTTGAGGCAGCAGAAGTATCACAAGATGCATTTGAGCCTAAAAATCTTGCCCTGAAACCTAAGTTATATTTTACTTAAAAGTTGTTTCCCTGACATCACTGGTAAAAGGCTCTCCATAATCAATTGAGATACAATTCTTTAATCTTTTAAGGCATCACAGATGTAGAGTTAGAGAAAACATTTTGATTCTAGCAACTGTGATCAGATACACTTTTTCTGCACACAACCAGATGATTACTATACATGCATCCAACTATTTAGTACAAATATGGATGTGTTGTAAGTGCACCTTAGAACCTGACAATTATGCCTACAGTTCATTAAAATAGACTGAACAACATACTGATTCCACAAATACAGCCCTTAAGCACATTAAAAATCAGATTTCATGACCATTTGGGTGAAAACACATACTCACTGTCAGTGAGGACTACCCTACATGCCTTAGGAGCCATCAGGGTTGGGTGTAGGTCTAGGACCCCATCTCTCTATACCAGCTCAGCTCCTGGCTCAGGAGGTAATCCAGCTTCCCGTGTGGCTTTGGCACTGAGCCAGATTCAAACGCAGAAAACCCCCTTTGTTCAATCTGGTCACTTACCTGGACTCCTAACACAGTTCCTTCCCTTACAGAGTCTACCTCTCAGATGAACACAGAGAAAACCCACCTACTTCTTCCTGCTGCCTGCATGATGGGCTCTGTGTGATGGTCAGAGAAGTGAGTACGTGTGCAAGATGGGCAGCTGGGCCCTGAGATGTGTTTATTACTGTGTGACGGCCCCCTCCACTCACAATGGCAATTAGCATTTCACCTGAAGCGGCACTGACAGTGACAGGCTTGGGACCTGAGAATATTTTTGCAAACTTTCTCCCCACTGGCCAGTTACCAAGAACAACTACAAGTTTCTAGCTAGCACCTCTAGAAACCACTGGTGTGTGGGAAAGGACGCAAATCCTGAAAGAAAGAAGAAGCCTGGGCAGGAGAGCACCATGGGCCCAGAACAGAGAGCACCGGACAGGAGAGCGGGCATGAGTGAGACACGGAGTCCAGGTCAAGGGCTGGGGTGAAAGGGTTAAGAGAGAGAAGTAAAGGTTTTCAAGTTATAAACACATGACCTCTCAGGGGAAGAAAGGACATGGCATCTGACCTGGTAATCAGTATTAGTCTGAGAAAGACTTTTTTTTTTTTTAAGTTTATTTATTTTTATTTTTTTTAATTTTTTAACGGTTTTTTTAATTTATTTTTAAGACAGAGAGAGACAGAGCATGAACAGGGTAGGGTCAGAGAGAGAGGGAGACACAGAATCGGAAGCAGGCTCCAGGCTCTGAGCCATCAGCCCAGAGCCCGACGCGGGGCTCGAACTCACGGACCGCGAGATTGTGACCTGAGCTGAAGTCGGACGCTTAACCGACTGAGCCACCCAGGTGCCCCATTAAGTTTATTTATTTTTAGAGAGGGAGAGAGCGAGCAAGTGGGGGAGGACCAGAGAGAGACAGAGAGAGAGAGAGAGAGAGAGAGAGAGAGAGAATCCCAAGCAGGCACTAGGCTGACAGCACAGAGCCTGAAGCGGGGCTCAGTCTCTCAAACCCCAAGATCGTGACCTGAGCCAAAATCAAGAGTTGGATGCTTAGCCCACTAAACCACCCAGGTGCCCCAGACTTTTTCCCTTTGATCTTCAAATCTCTAGGCCTCTTTGTTATTATCTGGAAAAACCATACTTTGCAAAGAGGCCTATTTTATGCCATTAAAATACCCATACCTTTATGGATTGCATTGTGTCCCATCAAAATGAAATGTGCTAGGGGCTAGCCTGGGTGGCTCAGTAGGTTGAGTGTCCAACTTCAGTTCAGGTCATGATCTCACAGTTCGTGGGTTCGAGCCCTGTGTCAGGCTCTGTGCTGACAGCTCAGAACCTGGGGTTGGCTTCACGGATTCTGTGTGTGTGTCTCTCTCTTTGCCCCTCACCCACTCACACCCTGGCTCTCAAAATAAATAAATGTTTAAAAACAAAAGCAAAACCAAAACAAACAAAAAATTAAAATGAATGTACCGAAGTCTTATCCCCTGGTAGCTCAGAATATCTAAAGAATACGACCTTCTTTAGAAATGGAATCACTGCAGATGATATGAGTTAAGATGAGATCACACTGGAGAAGGGTACACCTAATCCAACATGACTGGCATCCACAAAAAAGGGAAAATTTAGGGGCTCCAGGGTGACTCATCGGTTAAGTGACCAACTCTTGATTTCCGCTCGGGTTGTGACCTCATGGTTCATGAGATGGAGCCCCAAGACAGGTTCTGTGCTGACAGTGTGGAGCCTGCTTGGGATGCTCTCTCTCCCTCTCTCTGCTCCTTCCCTGTGTGCTTGCTCACTCTCTCGCTCTCTCTCTCTCCTTCTCCCTCTCCCTCTCTCAAAATAAATTAATAAACATTTTTAAAAAACAAAAAGGGGAAATTTAGAGGCAGACATGCACACAGGGTGAACACCACATGAAGTTATGATTCCACAAGTCAAGGAAGCAGAAGCTGGGAAAGTGGCCTGGAGCAGACCCCCCAGGACCTTCACAGGGTGCACGGGCCTGAGGACACTTTGATCTTGGACGTTTAGCCTCTAGAATGACCAGACAATACACTTCTGTTGTTTCAGCCACTCCGTATAAGGTCCTTGTTATGACAACCAAAGCAACTGTCACACCTTCCCTTCTACCTGCCTCCCCACAGGCAGACGGACATGAACGCAGAAAAGGCCACCTTTCCATGTCCTTTGCCACAGCGGGGATTCGAACACAAACAGCTCTGATCTGAAGGTCATACCATGGGTTTCTCCTCTCCTGTCTTCAGAGACACTGCCCTCCTAGAAACATCTCAAATCCTGCTACAGCACTGGGGACCGGACTGTACCAAGATCCTCCAACAAAACTCAGGCACAGTAACCCCTTTTACCTCCCCGTGGGTCAGAGTATGACGTAGATTTACATTTTCTACTTTACATTTTCGGTTCAACTGTTCAAAATGAACAGTGACCATTTAATAAAAGGTAGAGGGTATCCGGATGGTGGAATCTTGCATGTTACAGCCATTTGGAAGGTCAAGTTCGCAGGTATGCAGAGAATGTGAGGATGTGCGAAAATGGTGAAGTCATCCCATCTCAAGAACCACCGAGACCATCCTCATGTGCACAAAGCAACGTGACCAATTATCCACTTCCCACCATGTGTGGAAGAGCCAACATTTAACTCTTTTTTTTTTAATTAGGAAATATCACTATGTTTTCCCAATGATATAGGAATATTGTACATTATTCCCCCCAAATACAGAGAAACTTAAAGCTCTTAGAACCCTACCCAGATAATCACTATCAATATTTTTTTTCATTCAACGCTTTAAATGTGAAACAAGGAGGGTTCTGATAACATGAGTCATTAATCATTTCCACTGAATAAACAATGTTTCGGGAATTCAGGATCTATTTCTACTGGCAAAATGATACCACTTTCATACACCTCCAGACAAACTCTCAACCAATTTGTAGGAGAAAGTAGGGGGTCAAGGTTCTGAGACTGCAGATACATCCAAATGTTTGGCCTTTTCTTATTGAATGAATGAATGAATGAATGAATAAATAGGAAAAAAGGAATGTTTCAATCTTATAAATCCATACCCCTTTTCCTGCTGTGCTCCTGAACATACTATGGACATGAACTCTCCTGTGCTTCTAACCCAGGCCTGCTCCCCACTCACTTGTGAGCATTCTTCCCCCCCCCCCATTATTTCCCCTCATCCCCACAGAGACCAGCGGGTGCTATACTCTCAATTTCGAGGCACAGCTTGTCCCCTTGTTCCATCAGGGACCCTCAGTGCCCTGGGACCACACCAAACGCTTCACCTCCTCCCGAACATTTCTAACCCCTGACTCTCACTCCCACCCTCCCCTCCTGGCACCTGCTTCTCCTGAGCCCCCTTTGCCCAATGCTCTAC
The DNA here is from genome assembly GCF_023721935.1 of Panthera uncia. Classification (NCBI taxonomy): domain Eukaryota; kingdom Metazoa; phylum Chordata; class Mammalia; order Carnivora; family Felidae; genus Panthera; species Panthera uncia. The sequence continues at coordinate 5,877,288 of NW_026057588.1, forward strand.
TTCTTACCCAAAACAGCCACATCCCACACACTCAAAGTTCCCCACCACACTCCCCACTTCCAGTGGCAAAGCTCAGAGTACTTTTTCAATGTCGAACACATTAAATGTTGCCATTGTGGCCTGTGGTGAGGAGTCCAAAGGGCAATTAGGATCCTCTTGTCTTGCCTCACAGGACTGGAGATATGCATGAAACTTTCGTCTCCGAAAATGTTACTGGGCCATGTGAGTGACTGTGGGTGAGTGAGACATGTCATCTTGGTGGGTGTGTGCCTCGTGAATGCATCAGAAACATGGACATCTGCATGGGGTGAGTGTGCATGTGAGGGAGTGAGAAAAGGACTTATTTCAGTACATATTTCAGTGTTTCAATCTGTAAGTGTGCATGTATACGTTTGCACACAATCTGAGTAAACACTGTGTGTGCATTTGTGTGTTTGGAGATGGGTTGTCAAACTGCTCTCTTCCCTGATGTGTCAACTAGGGTGTGAGTACAGAAGAATTAACCACACCCAAAGGGAGGTGTGGCCTTTGCCTCTGCTGCAGGGAGAGACCTCTTGAGTGTTTAATGTCCTGCCCCACGGAAGTGTCTTGGCTCAGAGGCTTCTCCACCAGACTGCCTAACAATGGGATTTACAATGGGCCTTTAGGCCAAAAGTATCATGTCAGCTCTGGAAGGGCTGGAGATGAAAGGTATCAGCTCACCTTGGGGACATAATGGGGACTAAGGTCAGCCATACAGAAGGTAAATGGAACAGCTGTACTAAAAACTCTGGGCACCAAGCCCTGGGTGAGCCTCCATTGTTGGCAATACTCCATGTTTGGCAATAGTCCATGTTAACTCAACTCAACCCCAGAAAGTAACACTCCATGACTCCACAGAGAGAGGACAATGAGGGGATCCACACTGGGTACATTTCCTGGACTCTGCCCCATGCATCTCTTCCCCATCCTATGTTCATCTGTTCACTTTCCCTGTAATAAACCACAACAGTGAGGAGAATGTTCTCGATGAGTTCTGTGAGTCCCTCTAGAGACCTACGGAAACTGAGTGAGGTTTGGGGAACCTCCAAACCTGCTGCTGGTGTCAGCTGTGAGTGTGGTCTTGTGTGGACCGTGGTCCCTCTAACTTCTCAGCTGGAATAAAATGCTCAGGGGGAAGGGATGGTAGACATAGGCCAAACGGTGACTTCTCTATTGGAAAGCCTCAAGAATCTATTTTGGCTCTTAACTTTAGGTTTCTTCACTCATTACATACTCAGTGAATGCTCCCTAACGAAATTTCAGCATAAGTCTAGAGAACTCTGCTAACCATTCACTGCAGCTGAACTAAGGAAGTAGCACTGGCTTCTCTGATCGTTCAAAGAATGGTACAATCTGCCTGTTAAACTGGTTCTTTCACTTGTGACAGACATTTCATGGACATCTGTCTTGATGGATTGTTGGTTTGTTTGGACTTCCTCACACAGTTGGGATTGAGACACTATTTTTCCATAAAATTTCTCTATCATCATTTCCAAGGCAACTTGTATTTAGCTCTACTAATGAGTCCAATCATTTCTAAGATAAATGACTCATGTCAAGTTTTCGCTTTTACTCTTCTGTCACTGGACACTGTTTTTAGTTACTTTCTCTGAAATCATTTATCTTGAATACTTCAAAAATGATGCAGCTCAGGGGTTGAAGACTACCACTCAATTTGATTTGGGGTAGAGAACTTCTGAAGGAAGCAGTGAATCCAGTGAGATACACCTGTTCTGCTGTCTCCCGTGAGTCAGACCTCAGGATTTCCTCTCTCTTTCCTAGGAGAACCTGTCAGCCTTTAGAGATCATGAAAAAATAAAAGGGTCGATTTGAAGATATTCAGAAGGAACTTTTAATTGGTCCTGGTAAGTACCAACTGGGAAAATGTTTTTTCATGAAGATTCTCAGCTCCACAAGTCTGAACTGTAACTGTGTCTATAGGAGAAATGGTCATTGCACTTCCAGGGGAGGTGAGGTCACAAATTCACAAACCTTTGTCTGAGTCTGGCTGCCTCTTGCAGACATGAACTGGCTGTCGTGACCTCCACACAGAACCAACTGTCCTGACAACAGGAAATATTCCAGTGAATATTTGTATTTCAGTCTAAGAGGCAGAGTTCTTAGGAAATGAAATCTGAATAAGTACTTGTGTAACCAAAAGGATTCTTCTGGGGTAGAAACAGATCCAATGGCTGATCTAGAGGAGGGGGAGGAATAATTTCCTCAGTAAGGAACTGAGAAAGTAAAGACATGGGTGTCCTAGTCCCTACACCCATTCCTGATCCCTCCTAATATAATGAAATTCTTACCAAGAATGATCGTTGGTGAATGATACTAGTGATAATAAAATGGGTTTTCATAGCTGCTCAAACACTGTAGTTAAGAAATTGATGTGCTGTTCACATTCCCTTACAAAAACCATGGGCTACATTCACTGTATTATGAGAGATGTACCTATAATGCCTTCATGCTTATAATAAAAAGTACAACAAAACTATCAGAATAACCTCACTTTGTGCAGAAACCATGTATCTGAATTTATTTCTGGAATAAAGAAAGTGTGTTGTAAAACTCTAGTTCTGGGTTTGTGAGACACTTGAAACAGTTATTGTGTCTCTACTGAAAACATGTGCACTTTCGGTGCTCTAAAGGTTACCATGAGACTGCTTTCCTGCTTCAAGTTAGGGAAGCAGCATTTGGGGAAAAGTGAACTCACTCATTATGGTTTCAGAAAACACTTGGGAGGACCTAATGCATGTATATTATTCTCTCTGATTTAACTACATTCTAACCTCAATCCCAAGCTCACTACTCACTTCACTATGATCAACTTCTACTGTGCATAAAATGTCACATTCCATGTTACGTATGTCTCTTGTAGTTTACCGCACTGCACAAATTCTGCCCCATAGCTAATAGTTACACTAACTTGTGCATTAAAAAACTACGGAGTATGTGATCTGAAATAAGTAATTATTTGGCGTCTGGCCTGCCATGTTTTATCACATATTAGTGTTTCATGCATCGTGATTTAGGAACAAAGTGACATTGTTCCCTAATGTCCATTGTATCTGTGCTCCAGCAGGACAGCAAACAAGGCTTTCTGCTGCCAAAGTTAAGAGTGACACAATCTTGTGTTGATAAAATCCAACTTGTGCAAGGGCAGGTTACTTTAGGATGATGCTGTGATTAATGGATCTGTGTTTTAGTGGAATCCTCAAAACTTCATTCATATGTCACACTGAATTATACAACAAGTAATTAAATAGAAATGGAAACCTGTTACAAACAAAACTCCCAACGATGTAAACTACAATATCAAGGTCTAAACCTAAAGAGAGAGGTGAATTATGTCAAGGCACAGCTGACATAGTTGGTTAGTGGACCACAGTGGTCAGAGCACAGTCTATGAAAACTTCACTGTCAACTTCTGGTCCCCACTCTGGGGTGAATTTAGACAGATTGCTCGATTGCTCAACCTCTGCGTACCAAAATTCTCATTTTCTGTACAATGAAAATTATGCAATGCCAATGCGTACCTCATTCAGATATTAAGACCTACCAAAATACCAGAGGTACAGCATGATAGGACGATTCATGCAAAGTAATGTTGTATAAATATTTTAATTTGAACTCTTGGAATCTCCTTAACAATAACCACAAAAACTTAATTATTTCTCAATGAAAATCTTGGACTTTATTTGATATGATTAATATTGTCCACACGACGAGTGCTCAGGCAGGCTCTTCAAGCTCTCAAGATGATGATCAGTCACTGGGAACTGACTGATTGGCATCAAAGCATTTGCCAATAGGAATGGTCCACTTAGTACAGACCATACAGGGATTCCAGGCACTTTCTCTCTTCCTTACTGCCATCTTTTCCTTTTCTACCTTCATTACAGATTCAGGTCCATGGTTCTGATCTGCAAGTACCTGTTGGCACCCACTTTCTGACCATTCTCCTTAAAGGTGTTCGAAGACAAAAACAGCGAAACACTTCCTCAATGCTTCGGAATGTAACTTTGTTTTCTATCCACGCAATGTTGACAGAGCGTTTCCAATGGCACCACTGGCCTCCTAAGCATCTCCAGCCATTCTGATCAGCTCAAGTAATGACAGGCTTCACATTTTCTCTTTAATATTTAAATCCGTAATAGATTCAGAATTGATTTATCCCATGATGTATCTAATGATTCACATTGTGCTTTTTCCAATGTAGATAGCAAATTTCAGTTTTCTGAAAATGTTGTATTAAGCATATACTAAGCTGACTTTTCCATGGAATAACCTGGTACTTCTCTCCATCTCCTCCTGCCTCTTTAAGTCTCTGGCAATCCCACAGGAGCAAACCACCAAAGTTGCTCTTGTTGTCAACATTTTCAATGAGTCTTTTGTTCACAAGAATGACTGTTGCTCTAATATAAAGGAAAATGTGTTGAATGGCAAAATAGCTTCTAGGGATTTGGCAATAGTAATACTATTCTTATCACAGACAATAGTTGGAATCCTGGGCAATGTCTCTCTTCTTCACCATTATCTATTACCACACTGAAGGCAGGTTGAGACCCACAGAATTGGTTCTGAAGCACCTGATTGTATCCAACTCCTTGGGCATTCTCTCTAAAGGAGCTGCCCATGCATTGGCAGCTCTGGGATTGAAATATTTCTTCGATTATTTGGGATGTAAACTTCTTTCATAAGTTCAGAAAGTGGGCAGGAGGGTGTTCATTAGCAGCACCTGCCTCTTGAGTGTCTTCCAGACCATCATGATCAGCCCCATGAACTCCTGTTTGAAGGAGCTTAAAGTCAAAGCCCCAAAGTACATTGGCTTCTCCATTTCCCTCTGTTGGATCATGTGCCTGATAGCAAATTTTATCATTCTTCTGTATGCGTTGTATGTGTCTGGGAAACGGAAGAGCAGAACATCACAAAGAAAAGGGATTTTGGATACTGTTCTACGTTCAATCATGAGACAATCACAGTTTCCGTATATGCAGTGTTGATAGTATTTCCTGAAGCTTCCTTGTGTGGGCTTACAATCTGGGCCAGTGACTCCATGATTTTCTTCCTGCACAGACATAAGCAGCGGGTCCAGCACATTCGAAGCACTAATGTCTCCCCCAGATCCTCTGCTAAGTCCAGAGCCACCCAGAGCACCCACATCCTGGTGAGCACCTTTGTGTCTTTTTACATCATATCCTCTATCTCTCATGTTTATATTGCTTTTATTTATAATCCCACATGGTGGTTAATAAACACCTCTGCCCTAACTTCTATATGTTTTCCAACTGTCAGCCCCTTTCTGCTTATGAGACGAGTTCCTACTATAACCGGCATCTGCTTTGTGAGGGTAAGAAACACAAAATCCCCTACTCTTACCAGAAAAATGTAAATGCTATGTTTTTGGATAAAACTCAATTGTTTATTCTCATCAGACACAAAAAGTCAATACAGAATCCTAAAGAGAAGACACATATCTTTCTAAGGTGGAGCCTATAAGTATTTGGGATCCTCAGATGCCTGAATGTGGACACTACATAAGCATAGTCAAGGTGAATGAATCAGGGTAGCCTCATGTGGCGAATAAGTTTAAGAATTCTCTGAGCTTGCAACAATGGGTTAACAAGGCTTAGGATGGAAAGCCACCAGAGGGCAAAAGTGCCCCCAGCATAGAACAAAGCAGAGAGAGGAAGCCACTGTCACAGGACAAAAGCATCTGAGACCAGGAATAGGCAGAAAGCCACTGCAGCAGAGCTAATTAGCGAGAAAAATGCCTTGTTCACCCTGAGGTAGCATGCCCTATCTTAGCCCCTAGAAAAAATAAGATAAACAGACAAGGTGCCTGGTGCCTGCAATAAACGGCCTGTCTACTCAATGCCAGGACTTTGATTTGTCTTGACCCTAACTCCTAACACCAAATACCTTCAAAACCCCCTTTCTCTCACACACACGAGTTAATGATCACTGTTTTATTGTCTCTTTCTGCATGTCCGTCACGTTTGTAAGTCCTTTGATCCTAATAAATATGGAGCAAAGACCCTTACTCAGGGCTGTTGTCTCTTCCCTGACATTAGCCTCTCTCATATTCAATTCTGCATCCACTCTCTTGCTGGACAACAGAGAACTCCAGCCTCAATGTTGGCAACAGCCTTGTCCTGATTAATCAGAGCACTTGAACGAGTGATAAATTCATGGGAAATTCTGCCAGGAGCTAATACAGTCCAGAAATGACTGCTGGATATTGTTGGAAGACAGGTCTACCATGGGTTTCTCATTATGTTCATGTCTTATGAACAGAAGCATGGACAGCTTTTCTTCTAGACCGTTTCCTTATCTGTGTTTAGAAAAGGTCCTTGGAAGACAGGGATCGTGTCACTCTCTGGAACATTAGGCTGACTTATTTGCTGTACAGGGAACAAAGATAATGTCTTCCTCATGGAAAAGAGTACAACAGGTGTGTTAGCAGTTCTCTTTTTAAAAGATCTCATTTTGCTGTACTCAGGCCTCCACGGTTGTGATGCAAACACACTGCATGTGTAGCACTCATCTGGGCCCCTCAGCATCACCATGATTGGAATAAGGTCAGGACAAGGAAGGGAGCCAAGAGAAACTTGCTATCAGAATGTTCATGCTGCCTGCTGTGCCTTGAGCAATAAACTGTTATGTTTTCATCTGTAAATCTCACATTTTTTGCCAGTAGCTATAAGAGTTACAGGCCAGGGGTGCCTGGGTGGCTCAGTCAGTTGAGTGTCCAACACTTGATTTTGGCTCGGGTGATGATCCCAGCGTCATAGGATCGAGGCTCATGTCAGGCTCTGTGCTGAGCTTGGAACCTATTTAAGATTCTCTTTCCCTCTCTCTGTACCCTCTCCCCTGCTCACAGTGCCTCTATATGTACAAAATGGAATGGAATAAAAATGAGTTGCAGGCTAATCTCAAACACTCACTATTACTGAAATAACCATAGCTGTCACCCAAAACAAACAAAAGATAGATCCAGAGAGAAACACATAGATGATAGAAGATAAATACATAGAACTCTTTAAAAGTTGGATTATACTGAAGCAAAAGCTCACCTACTCTCTAAATCACAATAAATTTAGGTGTTCAGGTCAGGACAGAGACTTGAAAGAGCCAACTGATCCCTATCCAAATGTAGAAGAATGTAGGTTGTTTGGGCAGGCTGATGACATGGCAGAGAGAAGAGCAGGACCAGCACTCCATAGGAAGAGGGCAAAGACCAAGACACCTCCTGGGCAGAGCAGCCCGGAAGGACCATGGAAGAAAAACAACTACTAGAAGATGATACTGAGCGCCTGGGTGGCTCAGCTGGTCAAGCGCCCAACTTCACCTCAGGTCATGATCTTGCAGTTCATGGATTCGAGCCCTGTGTCAGGCTCTATGCTGACGGCCTCTGATTCTGTGTCTCCCTCTCTCACTGCCCCTCTCCCACTCACGCTGTGTCTCTGTCTCTCAAAAATGAATAAACATTAACATTTTTTTCAGTTAAAAGGTATCAATTCTTTGCCATAGTGTACCATAGTACCTTTCTCTCATTTTTACAGTGTCTTTTTAAAATCCACACAGGTCACAGATGTTTTTCTGTGTAAGTGGATTCTTTTGGGAATGTTCACTGGAGCCTTCACTTTGATGCCTGTCCTTATACACAGCACTGTCTACATTTATGGGGAAGGTTGAGGTGAGAACACAGAAGATCCTGATAACGTAAACTCCTGGAAAGAAGCACAAATTCCTGGGAAACCTTTAGCCTTTCAAGGTTATAGAACTGGTAAAACTCAAGATCTCCAAAGGATGAAGTTAGACCCCTGCTGATATCTGGGTCATGTGTAGAATAGACAGAGTTACCCCAAGCACAATGTTTTCATGATGGGAGAAAAGAAGTGAAATAAATGGATGTCCAGAGATGAGCAGAGAGATCAAGTTGGCTCCCCAAGGTTCAAATCAGCTATGCTGAACCGTGGGGATACTGATATAATTTTTTGTGTGCTGTCTTGAGCCTCCCAGTTGGGAGGCCCTGGTTAGAAGCTAATCATCTCCCCCTTGCTGACCAGCTGATTAAATCCACCATCAAACCACACTGAGGTTTCTGGCACGGTAACTTGTCCAAACCCTAACCTCATCTCTTCAGCTCCATGGTAGTCTTGAAAAACAACCACCTAGCAACTAGAGTAACACTGAAAATCAGCAAACTAGCAGCCACTGGAGGGGGCAAGAATGTCTCTGGAACTCCTCAAAAGCCCAACCCCAGAAAATTTTCACTGTTTAACTTATCTGTTAGCTTGCTGGAAATATACATCTCATGGTTTGTCTCTCTTTGATCTGACGCGGATCTCTGATCTCAGATCTTTGATCTGATCTCTGCGAACACTCCTACCCGTGGGCGTTCATTGGAAATAATCAGTGGCTAATGTTTACAACTGTAGAGTTTGGAAAGTGACAGCATGTGGGTATGTGATATAGTAGGATAAGAAGGAGGCACACAGGAAGTGGGAGAACAGGATAGCAGAGTGATGTGAGGACCTGGAGGTGTGGGGTACAGACAACACGCAGGAAGAGGATAAAAGGCAAAAGGGTGTTCAATGCTGCTCAGGAGTTAAAGTGCAAGGCCAGGTTTAAGATTATGAGGGGATTAAGTGTGCAGGGAAGTTAAGAGTAAGAGAGTTAGTTATTAGGATCTGGGTGGAAAAGGTATACAGGGTGTAATGGTAACAAAGGGAATAATGGCAATGGAGAGGTGATGGGCAAACATTGTAAAATATAAGAGCTAAATCTAGGGGCGCCTGGGTGGCGCAGTCGGTTAAGCGTCCGACTTCAGCCAGGTCACGATCTCGCGGTCCGTGAGTTCGAGCCCCGCGTCAGGCTCTGGGCTGATGGCTCGGGGCCTGGAGCCTGTTTCCGATTCTGTGTCTCCCTCTCTCTCTGCCCCTCCCCCGTTCATGCTCTGTCTCTCTCTGTCCCAAAAATAAATAAAAAACGTTGAAAAAAAAATTAAAAAATAAATAAATAAATAAACAAATAAATAAATAAATAAAATAAGAGCTAAATCTATGAACGTCAAAAGAAAATATAAAGGTCCATCGTGATGATTTCAGATTTGATCATGGTTTCATAGACATGACAGCAAAAGCACAAGACACAGAAGAAAACCTATATAAACTGCACTTCATCATGATTAAAAACATTTGTACATCAAAAATACTATCAAGAGAGTGAAAAGACACCCAACAGGAAGAAAGAAAACACTTGCCAATCATGTATCTGATCAGAGGGTAGTATCCAAAATATAAAGAACTCTTATAACTGAACAACAAAACAGAAACACAATTTATAAATGGCTAGGGGTGCCTGGGTGGCTCAGTCGGTTAAGTGTCTGACTTTGGTTCAAGTCATGATCTCGTGGTCCATGGATTTGAGCCCTGGGTCGGGCTCTGTGCTGACAGCTCAGAGCCTGGAGCCTGCCTCAGATTCTGTGTCTCCCTCTCTCTCTGCCCCTCTGATGCTCGCTCTTTCTCTCTCTTTCAAAAATAAATAAACATTAGAAGATTTTTTTCAATGGCTACAGGATTAAACAGGTATTTCTCTAAAACAGTACACAGATGGCCAACAAGCACATGAAATGACACTCAATGCCATTAGTCACCAAGGAAATGCAAATCAAAACAACAATGAGCTATACCCATTAGAATTGCTACTTACAAAAGCAAAAAAAAAAAAGTTCTGGTGAGAACATAGGGAAATTTGAACACATGAGCACTGTGTGTGGAAATGTAAAATGGTGCAGCTGCTATAGAAAATAGCACGGCAGCTCCTCACGAAATTAAGCATAAAATTACCACGTGATCCAGCAATTTCATTTCTGGGTATATACCCAAAAGAATGGAAAGCAGGAATTCAAGCATATTTTACACCAATGCTCAAAGCAGCATTATTCACAATAGCCAAAACATGGAAACAAACCAAATGTCTATTGATGAATGAACAAAATACGGTGTGTACACACACACACACACACACACACACACACACACGAGTATTATTCAGCTATATAAAAGAATAAAATTCTGATATAGGCCACAACCTGGATGAACTCAGAGGACATTATGCTACATCAAAGAAGTCAGACGCAAAGCACAAATACTGGGTGATTCCACTTAAATGAAGTACCTGGAGAGGTCAAGTTCATACAAAGTAAAATCATGGTTGTCAGGAACTAGGGGGAGGGAAAATGGGAAGTTATTGTTTGATGGGTATAGAGTTTTAGGGCTGAGATGTGGGAAAAGGTCCATAAATGGATAGTGATGACAGCTGCACATTAAATAATGGGAATGTACTTATTGTCACTGTAAACTTGTAAATGATAAAAATGGTGAGGGTCTGGCTGGCTCAGTAGGTAGAGTGTGCAACTCTTGATCTGAGGTTTAGGACTTACAGTCATATGTTGGGCATAGAGCTTCCTTTATAAAAAGTATCAAAGTGGTAAATTTTAAGTTATGTATATTTTACCATAATTTAAAAAAAAGGCACTAACAATCCACAGTGAATACCACTTAAACCCACCACAATGGGTATTCTATAAAACAAAACCTTAAGGGTCCCTGGCTGGCTCAGTCAGAGGAATATGTGACTCCTGATCTTAGGGTCATAAGTTCGAGCCCCATGTTTGGTATAGAAATTCCTTAAATAAATGAAAAACTTTAAAAAATGAAAAAAAAGAAACCTTAAAAATAAGACATTTTGGTGAGGATGTGAAGAAATTGGAACCCTCATACATTAGTGGTGGGGATGGAAAATGCGGCAGCCACTGGGGTTATTCTGTAAGTTAAATGTGACCAAACAATTCCACCCTTAGAAATGTACTCTAAAGAAATAAAGGGGTGAGGGTTGCCTGGGTGGCTCAATCCTTTGAGCATCCGACTCTTGATTTCGGCTCAGGTCATGATCCCAGGGTCATGGGATTAAGCCCCACATCGGGTCCCACTCCACTGAGCATGGAACCTACTTAAGATTCTCCCTCTCTCTCTCTCTCTCTCCCTCTGCCCCTCTTCCCTGCTTGCTCTCTCTCTCTAAAATAGAAAGAAAGAAAGAAAGAAAGAAAGAAAGAAAGAAAGAAAGAAAGAAAGAGGTGAAGGACATCAAAGATACAAACGTCCAGGTATAAAATAATTAAGACATAGAGATGTAATGTACAGCATGGTAATTATGGTTAATAATAATATACTGCACATTTAAAAGTGCCTAAGAGTAGATCTTAGAAGTTCTCATCACACACAACAAAATTTGTAAACAATATGATGACAGATGTTAACTAGACTTACTGTGGCGATCATTTTGCAATATATACAAATATCAAATCATTATGTTATAAACTTGAAACTAATATAACAGTATATGTCAATTATACCTCCATGAAAAAAAGAGCTGAAAAAGATATTGAAACAAAAAGTTTACAAGAAAGTTCACAGCAGCATTATTTATAATAGCCAAAGGTGGAAAGAAAACATCGCATAAACATACAATGAGAAACTTTTTCAGCTATAAAAAGGAATAAAAGACTTATAAACAGTACAACATGGATGAATCTGGAAAACCGTATGCGAAGGGAAAGAAGCCAGAAATAAAAGGCCACATTTTATGGGACTCCATTTATAAGAAATATACATAACAGTCACATTCATAGAGATAGAAAGCATATTAGTAGTTCCCATGGTTGGGGAAGGAGGGAATAGGAGTGAACTGATTAATGAGTATGGGAGGTCCTTTTGCAGTGATGGAAATGTCATGGACCAAGATAATGGTGATGGTGGCACAGTGTTATGAATAGACTACATGCCACAGCATTGCACCCTTAAAGTGGTTCAAAGGGTCAATGTTATGATACATGTATTTTACCCCCAATTTGGGAAAGACACAGACCATAGCAATCCCACATCTGGGCTCTAGTGCATTATACCCAAAGCACCTCTCCACATAAGGGCAGGTGCATAAGGCTGTTTATTGCTTATTGTAGGGGAAAACTGAGATTCCCCTGAAAACAGTTCTGATTCCCCTTCTGTTAGGTCAAATAGAGCTCGGTTGGTTTCTGCTAGTGTTGAGATGAATGATATTATGGCTAGAGGTCATGCAGGAATAGTCAGATGTACTCTTGGGTGGTAATTAGTGTGACTAGTGTAAAGGATCCATTTATTTTAGCAGTACTGATAGGAGAATAATGACGAGTGTGACTTCGTATGAGATTGGGCTACAGTTAGGGCTCCAATTAGGGCGTATTTGGAATTTGAAGCTCATCCTGATCATAGGATAGAGTAGATGGCGAGGCTTGATATAGTTAGCATAAATAGTACTCCTAGATTTATGTTAATAAGTGGATATGGTATGGGTAAGGGGATTCACATGGTGAGGTCTAGCGTGAGGGCTAGGATGGGTGCTATGATGAATATGAATATGGAAGATGTAAGGGGTCGGAGAGGTTCTTTAGTGAAGAGTTTTACGGCGCCTGCAATAGGTTGGAGCGGGCTGTATGGTCCTACAATGTTTGGTCCTTTGCGGAGTTGTATATATCTTAGTACTTTGCGTTCAACTAGGGTTAGGAAGGCTACGGCAAGGAGAATGGGGATAATTAGTGAGAGGATGTTGATTATGAACATATTGTTAGGAAGAAGAATTGAACCTCTGATAGTAAAAGTTTAAGTTTTATGCAATTACCGGGCTCTGCCACCCTAACAAACCCGAGCTCTATGGGTGATGTTGTTGAATAAACTGTCTAGATTAAGATTATATCATCTATTTGGTTAAAGGCGCTTTGGTAAAGTGGGCCTTATTTCTCTTGTCCTTTTGTACTGGGAGAAATTATTTAATAGATAGAAACCGACCTGGATTACTCTGATCTGAACTCAGATCACGTAGGACTTTAATCGTTGAACAAACGAACCTTTTTTTTTTTTTTATTTTTTTTAACGTTTATTTATTTTTGAGACAGAGACAGAGCATGAACAGGGGAGGGGCAGAGAGAGAGGGAGACACAGAATCGGAAGCAGGCTCCAGGCTCTGAGCCATCAGCCCAGAGCCCGACGCGGGGCTCGAACTCACGGACCGCGAGATCGTGACCTGAGCTGAAGTCGGACGCCCAACCGACTGAGCCACCCAGGTGCCCCGAACAAATGAACCTTTGATAGCTGCTGCACCATTGGGATGTCCTGATCCAACATCGAGGTCGTAAACCCTACTGTTGATATGGACTCTGAAATAGGATTGCGCTGTTATCCCTAGGGTAACTTGTTCCGTTGATCAAGTTTTTGGATCAATAAGTGATGCGATGCTTTCGACTGGTTAGTCTAGATGTAAATCACTCGGAGGTTGTTTTCTTCTCCGAGGTCACCCCAACCTAAATTGTTGACTCATGTAGAGAGGTCTGTTGTCCCTGTTGGTTGATTGATAAGGTCTCTTTGAGTCAGTTAATTAAAGCTCCATAGGGTCTTCTCGTCTTGTAATATTCCTGCCTCTTCACAGGAAGGTCAATTTCACGGACTGGAAGTAAGAGACAGTAAAGCCCTCGTGTGGCCATTTGTACAAGTCCCTATTTAGGGAACAAGTGATTATGCTACCTTTGCACGGTCAGGATACCGCAGCCGTTTAACTAATGTCACCAGGCAGACAGTGCCTCTAATACTAGAAATGCTAGAGGTGATGTTTTTGGTAAACAGGCAGGGCTTGTGTTTGCTGAGTTCCTTTTACTTCTTTTAATCTTTCCTTATTTGCATGCCTGTGTTGGGTTAACAATTGGTTTGATATTCAGTTTATGGTTAGGCTATATTTATCTTGTTAACTATCAGTGGTTATCCGCTCTGATATAAGCTTATGCAAGGAGAAGAATTTCTTGTTACTCATATTAGCATTATTGCTTCTATCGTTGAATAGATTAACCCAGTATTAAATTAGGAGTTAGCTGCGTTTTTTGACATTAGGTGTTTTGACTGTTGAGCTTGAATGCTTTCTTAATTGATAGCTGCTTTTAAGCCAACTATGGTTTATGTTTGTGCTTACTCTCTAAAAAAGGCTGTATCCTAGTTCTAAAAAGCTGTACCTTTTTAGATTATATTTTAAACTTACATTAGAATTTTAGGAAGTTTTTGGGGTAAGTTTAAAGTTGAACTAAAATTCTCTTCTGGGTAACCAGCTATCACCAGGCTCATTAGGCTTTTCATCTCTACCCACAACTCTTCTCACTATTTTGCAACATAGACGAGTTCATCCTATAAAGATTATTCATGGGTAACTCGTCTGGTTTCAGGGGGCCTAGCTAAAGTTCTCTTTGTTAGGTTGTTCTAGCTAATTCATTGTGCAAAAGGTACAAGGGGTAATCTTTGCTGTGTAGTGCTTTTTTCTTTCATCTTTCCCTTGCGGTATTTTCTCTATAGCGCCAAGTTAAATTTCTATCTCCTATACTTTTAAGGGTAACTAAATGTTTTATTTTACTGTCTAGTGTTAATTGAATTTATGGGTGTTTGGGCTAGCTTTGGCTCAAGATGGTGAGTTTAATATGAAATCTTCTGGGTGTAAGCCAGATGCTTTGTTTAAGCTACATCTTGTTTATCCAAGCACACTTTCCAGTATGCTTACCTTGTTACGACTTATCTCCTCTTGTGGGTTTAGTGGTTTGAATAGGTTTCTTTAAGGGTTTTGTCACTTGAGGAGGGTGACGGGCGGTGTGTGCGTACTTCATGGCCTGATTCAATTGAGCTCTCTATTCTCAAATTTACTACTAAATCCTCCTTTAGTCCTTAGTTTCATAAGGATTTTCGTGGGTATTCTAGTTATAGAAAATGTAGCCCATTGCTTCCCATCTCATGGGCTACACCTTGACCTAACTTTTTTGTGTTAAGATACTTGTGCTTACTTTTCTTCCTTTCTAGGGTTTGCTGAAGATGGTGGTATACAGGCTGAATTAGCAAGAGATGGTGAGGTGTATCGGGGTTTATCGATTATAGAACAGGCTCCTCTAGAGGGATATAAAGCACCGCCAAGTCCTTTGAGTTTTAAGCTGTTGCTAGTAGTTCTCTGGAAGATAGTTTTGTTTAGTTAGACTATCTATGTTTAGGGCTAAGCATAGTGGGGTATCTAATCCCAGTTTGGGTCTTAGCTATCGTGTGGCCGGAAATGTTAAAGTTACTTTCGTGCTGTATTTTTACGCTAACTGTAGCTTCTTACAGCCTAGTTAAGGTTTAACTTTAGTATGAGTTTTTCTCTGTAACACTCTGTAACCTGGAGCCTACCAGAGGAGAGTGACTGACTAAGCATTACAGCCATTAACCATTTGGTATGAAAACATCACATGATAGATTCTGAAGTGAAATGAGCAAGTTGCAAAATAATACACAAAGTGTTATCCTATGATTGTAAAACAAAAATAAAAATAACAACTAGAAAACACTTTTTTAAAAAGCCCATGGAGAGCAGGGCCCCCCTTACCTCCCATAGACTACAATATGGACTCACTACTCAGAAACCTATCTCCTTGGGAGCTTCACAGTAGGATTACCTGGGCTACTTTATTGAACCCTGCACCTGGACTACTTTATTAAACCAGTGCTGATTCTGGGTCCTGCCAAGACCAAATGACAGAATCGCTAGAGGCACACAGGCGATGGTAGTTCCCAACACTACCCAGGGATCACAACAGGACGTCAGCGCTGAGAACCACTTTGCCAAGCATAGCTTCTCCAACTTTAATGTACAGACCAATCACCTATGGATCTACTAACACAGACGCTGGGGCCCCACATGCAGAATTTATGATCTTCCACTTCCTTTCAATCGGACTCTCTGGTCACATTTCTGCAGGGTGTCCACGTGAAGTCAGGTGGGGGTTGGGCTGGCTTCTGCTCTTGCAGCAACCTTTGAGATCTCAGAACCGGCCTCAGTCTACAGAGGTCAGGGAAGGGTCACTTGGCATGTGTGGGTGGTCCCACCAGGGACTCTGAGGCCTCAGATCATGTTCGCCTGGTCTGGGAGAACATCCTGGCTGACCCAGGGCATGTAGATGCCACTGCATGACCAGGTGGGGAGAGGAATAATGAGATTCAAACCAATTCTAGCAAACGCTAACCAAATTTAAAGAGGAAGGGATATATCCCAACTTACTCTATGAATCTAGCACTCCTCTGACACCAAAACCATTACAAGAAATCTATAGATTAGCATCTCTCATTAACCAAACATTAGCAAATAAAATGCCACAATGTATTTTAAAAGACAAGACAGTCCAACAACTGATGAATGGATAAAGAAATTGTGGTTTATATACACAATGGAATACTATGTGGCAATGAGAAAAAATGAAATATGGCCTTTTGTAGCAACGTGGATGGAACTGGAAAGTGTGATGCTAAGTGAAATAAGCCAAACAGAGAAAGACAGATACCATATGGTTTCACTCTTATGTGGATCCTGAGAAACGTAACAGAAACCCATGGGGGAGGGAAAGGAAAAAAAAAAAAAGAGGTTAGAGTGGGAGAGAGCCAAAGCATAAGAGACTGTTAAAAACTGAGAACAAACTGAGGGTTGATGGGGGGTGGGAGGGAGGGGAGGGTGGGTGATGGGTATTGAGGAGGGCACCTTTTGGGATGAGCACTGGGTGTTGTATGGAAACCAATTTGACAGTAAATTTCATATATTAAAAAATAAAAATTAAAAAATAAATAAATAAATAAATAAAAGACATCTTTGATGCAGGGTACAGTAAAACCTTGGTTTGCGAGCATAATTCGTTCCAGAAACATGCTTGTAATCCGAAGCACTTGGATATCAAAGTGAATTTCCCCTTAAAAAATAATAAAATTCAGATGATTCGTTCCACAACCCAAAAATATCCATATAAACGTGATTACAATACTGTAATATAATACAAAACAGTAAAGAAAATATAGAATACAAAGAAATATAAACAAATTAGCATGCACTTACCTTTGAAAACTTTCATGGCCGGTGTGAGGGAGACGAGAGAACGGTTATTGTGTAGAACGACTCTCACCATCACTAACAGAATCACTGCCATCTATTCGCTCAATGGAATCTTTTTCTTTTCGTTCAACTTTAACAAGGAACCTATCCAATGACACTTGCTTTTACCTCCTCTTGAGGATTTCACGGAAATGTGACACTGCATTGACAATCACCCACAATCCCGCAGGGAGAGAGAGAGAGAGAGAGAGAACGAATTGTGATCACGTGACACTTGGCATCAAGTACTAGTAGTATTGCAAGACATTGCTCGTTTATCAAGTTAAAGTTTATTAGAAATATTTGCTCATCTTGTAGAACACTCACAGAACAAGTTACTCGCAATCCAAGGTTTTACTGTACTTGATCGTAGGAATTCAAGATTAGAAGAACATTCAAAACTCAAGCCATGTCGGGGCGCCTGGGTGGCGCAGTCGGTTAAGCATCCGACTTCAGCCAGGTCACGATCTCGCGGTCCGTGAGTTCGAGCCCCGCGTCAGGCTCTGGGCTGATGGCTCGGAGCCTGGAGCCTGTTTCCGATTCTGTGTCTCCCTCTCTCTCTGCCCCTCCCCCGTTCATGCTCTGTCTCTCTCTGTCCCAAAAATAAATAAAATACGTTGAAAAAAAAAATTAAAAAAAAAAAACACAAAAAACTCAAGCCATGTATGTAATTGACCACATTAAGAAACTAAAATGAAGAGTCCCATGATCATCTCAATAGACATACAAAAAGCTTTAGACAAATGCCAGCATCCATTTCTGAAAAAGAAAAAAAAAAAAACCTCCCAGCAAACTGGTAACAGAAGGGAACTTCCTCACCCTCAACCTCACAAAGAAAATCAATGAAAACATACAGCTAACATTGTATATTTAAGTTTATTTATTTATTTTGAGAGACACAGAGACAGTGTGAGTGGGGGAGGGGCAGAGAGAGAGGAAGAGAGAATTCCAAGGAGGCTCCTCGTTGCCAGCATAGAACCTGATGCAGGGCTCAAACTCACAAAACTATGAGATCATGACCTGAGCCAAAATCAAGAGTCGCTTAATCGACTGAGCCACCCAGGCACTCCTACAGCTAAGGTTATATTTAACAATGAAATACTGAGTGCTCTGCTCTCATATCAGGATTAAAATTAGGATTTCTCTCCACTTCTAGTCTACCTTGTTCTGGTTGCGCTAGTCAGGGAAGAAAAAGAAATAAAAGGTCTCTCCTCTGGAAAAGAAGTAAAGTTCACTTCCCTCACAAATGACAAGGTCATTTACATAGAAAACTAGATGGAATTTAAAAATAAATTTTTTTGGTTTTATTATATAAAATTTATATTTATGTAAAAATAAATAAGTAATATTATTATTAAAAAAATAATTTTTTTTTACTTTTAAATAGGTTTAACTACTGACCAAGGAAGAATTTCAGGGTGAATGGACTGCTCTGGCTCCTGAGTTCATGGCTGCTCCACCTGTGGTCCCAGACCTGCTGTGCAGGCAGGCATGTGCCTCCGTGCCTTTTCAGCAATTCCCCACCAAAGACTGGAGTGCTCAGCACCCCGCTGAAGACTGGGGTGCGGCTCCCCCTGTTCAGGCCACCGAATGGGTAGTAATGACCACTGAGTGGTCTTAAGCTGTTCCTGTACAATCTGTGGAACAAAATTGAAATACAATTGATGGAAAATAGATGGCTTCTTTGAAAAATAAATAAATAATAAGAGCTCCTAAAATTAATAAAGTTGTTTGGCAAAGTTACACAAGATCCATAGAAGCATTTCAAGCTTTGTTTGCCTGTAAACACTGCTTTAGCTGCATCCCACAAAGTTGGACATGTACCACTTATTAAATCAGTTCAAGATGGTACCTGATTAAAGACTTCCACTTTGACTCATGTTTATTCAGAAGTGTTTTCTGAGTTCAGATTATTTAGGAGAATTTCCTAATATCTTTTTGCTACTGACTTCTAGCTTCATCCCATTACAGTCAAAGACTGTGTAATTTCTTTCCTTGGTTTAGATTTGTTTTATGTCCCAGAATTTTGTAAGATTTTTCTTTTCTTTTTTTAAGTAGGCTCCATACCCAATGTGAAGCCCAAGGCGGGACTTGAACTTATGACCCTGAGGTCAAGGTCTGAGCTGAGATCAAGAGTCAAATGCTTAACCAACTGAGCCACCCAGGAGCCACTACTTTGTAAGATTTTAATTTTTTTAATGTTTATCTATTTTTGAGAGACAGAGGGCAAGCGGGGAAAGAGCAGAGAGAGAGGAAGACACAGAATCCGAAGCAGGCTCCAGGCTCTGAGCTGTGAGCACAGAGCCCAACATGGGGCTCAAACTCACAAACTGCGAGATCATGACCTGAGCCGAAGCTGGATGCTTAACCAACTGAGCCACCCAGACACCCCACTCTGCACCCCACAGTGCACACTGGTTTCAGTGGTTTTTTTATCATACAGCTGTGCACGTATTAACACAACCATTTTTTAAATATTTCAATCACCACAAAAAAAACAAAAACAAAAAACCTTGTAGCCCTCAGCCATCACCCTAAGTAGCCTTATCCCTCCCATCTCTGGGCAACATGAACTTACTCTGTTTCCATACATTTGCTCACTCGGGACATTTTCTATAAAAGAAATCTATCATCTGTAGGAAATGACCTTTACTTAGCACAATGTTTTCGAGGTGCATCTGGCCTGTGCCTTGTATCAGAACTTTATTCCTTTTTTTTTTTTTTAAGTTTATTTATTTTGAGAGTGTGAGCCATCACGCGCGCAAGCGTGCACAGGGCCCCAAATGGGCTCTCTTCACCAACCAGTGAGATCATGACCTGATCTGAAATCAAGAATCCGATACTTAATTGACTGAGCCACCCAAGCGCCCCCTACTTTATTCCTTTTGAAAAACTTTTTAGGATGTAGTTTAATATACATAAAGCAAATTTTACCGTGCAATGCACAGGTCGAGCATCTGTCAAACAGCTCTTTCATCCCCCTGCCAGAAATTCTCCCTTTATGGGGCGGTTTGTGAGTTCGAACCCTAAATCGGGCTCCGTGCTAACACGGCAGAGCCAGCTTGGGATTCTTTCTCTCGCTCTCTCTTCTCTCTCTCTGCCCCTTCCCGACTGGCGTTCTCTCTCTCTCTCTCTCTCTCAAAATAAACGAATTAATTAGAAAAAGGTATTCTGCCTTTATCATCACATGTCTTGTCCCCCAGGCTCAATGAGACACCCCGCCCCCACAAAAACTTCCAACAAACCACGCTCCCATCCGGGGCACTATCTCTCACCCACCTCAGACGCTGAATCAAACCACCCAGGGACCTTCGAGCCCAGGGTCACTGTGCCCACCCAGCCTCCTCCTCAGCACCCAGTCCTGAGCTCAGACCTCGGGCCTCACCACAGGGCTTCCGGGGGTTCTGCTGGGCCACCAGACCAAAGTCAAGGACTGAAGCTCCTCGTGCACCTTCGGCTACCCACCCGCCCGCCGCACTTCCGCTCGGCTCCCCGTACCACTGACGCGCAGGCGCAGCAGCGGGTGGAAGAGCCCGTGGGGACGTCTGGGTGCCGGATTTCCCACCTCCACCTGTGAGGCAACATGGCCGCGCCCTGACCCCTAGTTGCCCTTGGAGGCAGCCGCTTTAGGAAGCGCGCCAGCTTTGGTAAAACCACTTTTTCCTTGCCCGGAGTCCAAAGCTGTCCCGCTTGGGCGGAAGCGATTGTAACTAGCCACCCGTCACTAGGTCTTGCTTGTTATCAGCGGAGCGCCACCACTTACCCAGCCGAGCGGCACGCTCCGCCTGGCACACGGAGGTGGTTCGTATTTGTGGCATGTGTGAGGAAAACAAGGCATCCCTTCACAGACCTCTCCATGAATGTCCTCTCACATAAAGCCCCATCATCAATGATCTCCCCCCAGATATTCCACAAGCACTGATTCCCCAAACCTCCAGTTATTACGGAACTAGCGCATTTGCTCCTTGGTGAGTTACAGATAACAAACTACACAAGGGGAGCTTGGGTGGATCGGTGGGTTATGCCTCTGACTTCCGCTCAGGTTTTGATCTCGTGATTTGTGAGTTGGAGTCCCTCACAGGGCTTTGCACTGATGATGGCGCAGAGCCTGCTTGGGATTCTCTCTTTCCCTCTCTGCCCCTCCCCTATCATGCTCAAAATAAATACACTTAAAAAAAAAAAAAAGGCAATTCCAAGTGGAATTGTCACAAAGGAAGTTTTATTTTCAGCAAATACGGAGATTACAGGGATTAACTCCCAAAGCCCTGAATTCCCAAGGAGTGAGTTTCTTTTATTTAGGGTTAGGATGAATATTCAGAAAGGGGAGTTTTGTCATCCTGTGTAGAGGTGGAAATAAGGTCATGCCTGCATCTTAAGGCAATTGGCCTATACATACATTGTATGTTATGTCAATGAGGTTTGTGCTCTTCCTTAGGCACAGATTTTTTTTAATACATATTTTTGTATTTTAGAGCTCAAACAAGGGAGTGGGACAGAGGGAGAGACAGAGAGAGAGAGAGAGAGAGAGAGAGAGAGAGAGAGAGAGAGAGAGAGAGAAGGAGAGAGAATCTTAAGCAGGCTCCAGCTCAGGGCAGAGCCCGTTGCAGGGCTGGATCCCATGGCCCTTGGGATCATGACCTGACCCAAAATCAAGTCAGTTGCTTATCCAACTGAGCCTCCCAGGCGCCCTGAGATTTTAACATTATAATGAAGCAGAAATAAATGCCAGACATGGAGAAGGGGCTATGTGCATGCTCCAAGAGCCAGCATAAACTGGATTCTTGGCCTTATCATCTTGGGCAAAGGGTTCAGGGCCTAGCTTACTTTTGAAACAGCATTTAAGAGTTTTGTTTTTGTTTTTGTTTTTACCACTGACTTTCTCTTAAATGGTTAGGCTACAGACTTAGTTTTTACACTACCTTTGTTCCCTAAAAAGCCTTAACTACTAACGTTCTTGCATTTCTTTGTAATCTAGACACCTCCTAGGAAGTTCTGCAAGAATTGTGCTAAGGCAAGTAGGGCACAGATTACAGAAAATAGCTGGGGGCCTAAAATGACTTGTCATTTTAGAAAATGAAATTTAAAAAACACCAGTAACTGGTCTTTTTCTGTGGACCCCTCTTTCTACTCACAAAATGGTTGCATTTGGGGGGGGGGTGTATGAAAATATTTGACCATTAAATATTGGGATAGTACTCAGTCTATGCATCCTCTTTTAATATCTGTTCAACAATTTTGGAGAGGAAATGAATGGACACTTTTCTAAGCCACCAAATTGATTTTGCTAATTGTCATGAACTACCTGTGGTCTCCAAAGAACAGAGTCCAAAACAGTTGCTTTGGACCACCATAAACCATCTTAGGACAAAAGATGATAATGGTAATTCAATCTACCACTTGCACAATGCTCCAGGCACAGTTCTAAATGCTTTGCAAACATCAAGTTATTTAAATTTCATAAGAGGGGCACCTGGGTGGCTCAGATGGTTGAGCATCCGACTTTGGCTCGGGTCATGATCTCTTGGTTCCTGAGTTTGAGCCCCACACCAGGCTTGCTGCTGTCAGTGCAAAGCCCGCTTTGGATCCTCTGTCCCCCCCTCTCTTTGCTCCTCCCCACTCCCACACTCTCTCTCTCTCAAAATAAATAAAATTTAAAGAATTAAAAAGCTATGGCAGAGGAATAATGGCCCCCAAAGATGCCCATGCCCTACCCTCCAGAACCTGTGAACATGTTACCTTATGACAAAAGGGACTTTGCAGATGTGATTAAGTTGAGGATCTGAAGATGGTGAAATAATCCTGGACTATGTGGTGGGCCCAATATAATCACAGGGACTCTATAAGAGGAAGACAGGAAGGTCAGAGTCAGAGTAGGAGATGTGAAAATGGAAGCAGAAATCAGAGTCAAAAAGATTTGAAGATGCTATGTGTCTGGCTTTGAAGAGGGAGCGTTTCTTATTTACAGAAAATTCAAAATAACTGCATGGCACCTGGGACCCAGATCTTGGTTTCTAATACCATTCTCCAATAAAATGAACCAGGGTTCCTTGGAGAAATGACTGACTGGAGGACTGAGGATATATATAAGTGGAGTCTGGAGCACCTTGTAGTTCAAAAATAAATAAATAGGTAGATAGATAAATAGAGAGTGTTCAGTGACAACAACAACAAATCCACAGTGATGGGGGTATTTTAAAGGGGCACAGGAATCAACTGAAAACAATCTCAATGGCCAAAATTGGAAAAAATCTGAGGAACAAAATAAACTAGTACTGGATTATAACCCAAGGTATAAAATAAATGTCCAGGAATCCATACTGATATAAATGATTAAACAAATAAGGTAGAACAGATAAATCTCCTATGCAGAATTCCAAATAATTTATGTAGATACCTCACCTTCAAGGAGATAAAGCATTAACTCTCTACTCTGGAATTGCGGGCTATCATGCACAGTGATTGCTTTCCAAAAAGCATAGTACACAAAGGGTCGGGGACGCGGGGAAGTAGGGAAGAATGACCTTATAATGGAGAAACCTGACAAATACATCTCTTAGGTTCAAGGATGTTGACAGTATGTCCCCTTGGCATGATATGATATTTTACTTCTGTGGTCTTCCCCCAAAACATAGAACACCTGTCTAATAATAAAAAATA
Organism: Panthera uncia; assembly: GCF_023721935.1. NCBI lineage: Eukaryota > Metazoa > Chordata > Mammalia > Carnivora > Felidae > Panthera > Panthera uncia. The sequence continues at coordinate 5,900,985 of NW_026057588.1, forward strand.
TTAAGCCAATCCCAATAGAGGGACATTTTACAAAATACCTGCCCAGCACTTCTCAAAACTGTCATGGTCATTAAAAGCAAGGAACATCTGAGAGACTGTCATAGCCAAGAAGGGACTAAGGTATTACAACAAAACGTAATATGGTATCCCAGATGGAATCCTAGAACAGAAAGGGACATTAGGTAAAAAACATAGTATGGACTTTAGTTAACAATGATGTAACAGTATTGATTCATTCATTGTAACAAATGTACCACATTAATGTTAGATGTTAGTAACAGAGAAACTGGATGTGGGATATATGGGAACTCTATCTATGCAATTTTTTTTTCCTGTAAATCTAAAATTGGTCTAAAAAACATAGTTTAGGGGAGAAAAAAGTTAACATAGCCAGGCTACCGGATAAATAGTACAAGAGTGGGGCAGCTGGTTAAGTTCAGTTGGTTAAGCATCCGACTTCGGCTCAGTCATGACCTCACAGTTCATGGGTTGGAGCCCCACTTCAGGCTCTGTGCTGACAGCTCAGAGCCTGTAGCCTGCTTCAGATTCTGTCTCTCTATATATCCCTCCCATTTGTGCTGTCTCTCTCTCTCTCTCTCAAAAATAAATAAACGTTAAATATATGTATATATATGTATGTATAACAGTACAAGAGTAGCTAGTGTAAGAGAGGAAGGAGGGGCGCCTGGGCGGCTCAGTAGGTTAAGCGTCTGACTCTTGATCTCACTCAGGTCATGATCTCATGATTCGTGAGTTCAATATCCGCATTGAGCTCTGTGCTGACAGTGTGGAGCCTGTTTGGGACTCCCTCTCTCTCTGCCCCTCCCCCACATGTGCACTCACGCCCTCTGTCTCAAAATGAATAAATTTTTTAAAAGACATAAGGAATTTTGGGGGAGAGGAGATAACTTCTATTTCTGATCTTTATGATGAAGGAAGAACATCACAGGGGAGGGGAGGTGTTCTGGAGGCAAGCAAATATGGGAGTAGAGGCCAAATGTGGCAATACTTGTCAATTTGGGAAACACTAGCATAGAACCAATACCATCCGCTTTCAGAGGGATATTATTGAGAAAGGCGAGTAGGCAAGCCACAGGTACTGTCCAAGCACTGTTGAAGCAGGAAACCACGGCAGCTCTTGGCAAAGAATCTTTTTTTTTTTTTTTTCTTACCTGAAAATCATTTTTTCTGGCAGGCTGACTCCAAGAAAGCCCTCAATGATTCCCAACTTTTGGTATTCATACTCTTCTGTAAAACTCTCCCCGCCCTCAGCATGTGCTGGCCTAGCAACTTGCTTCTGAGACAAGATGATAGCAGAGACAGTGGACTTAGATGTCATATGCACAATGTGATACTGTCTATAAACCATCTTCAAATGAGTTATGAGTCATTCACATAGCGATCAGGAAGAGCTCAAGGCATTCTATCTCAAAATACACATTTAGGAGATTTATCTGATGAAAAATGAGGGTGGACTTATGACAAGCCTCCAAATATCCATTGCAACCATAGGTTTATCTCCTTTGTGAGATCTCTGCCATTTGGCTAAAGATTCCACACACTTAACATATCCGCAGACATTTCTCATTTCTGACACGAGGCCACAGAATATAACTGAAAACCTTATCCTATTCACCCCTGTAACTTGGCAGGTTTGGGGTGTTCAAACCCAGCACATTCCAAAGGACTGAGCTTTTTTCCAAGTTTACTATTTAGGAGAGAGAGTGCATGAGCACATGAGCAGGGGAGGGGCAGAGACAGAGACAGAGAGAGAGAGAATCCCAAGCAGACTCCATGCTGTCAGCACAGAGCCCGACGTGGGGCTCAATCCCACAACTGTGAGATCATGATCTGAGTTGAAATCAAGAGTCGGACACTTAACCAACTGAGTCACCCAGGCACCCCCAAATGGACTGACCTTTGACTAGCACCTTGGAGAGAACCTCTCAGCGCCTGGAGTATACTGCCTGAGAAGAGCGTCTTTGTATATCTGGGGTTTGGGCCACACGGTGTAGTTTATGCTAGCAATGTTTTTGGTAAACACCTGTTTTTGTTCACCTGTTGACCTTGAGGAGTGTGGAGTGTGAGTTCAGGTCAGACATATGGTTACTCCATTCCTACATAAGCACAAGTAAACACCCTGGGCACTGAGACAAAGGTGAGTTTCCCTGGTTGGCAATATTCCATATGAGGTGTCACATTGTGGCGGAAGAATTAAGCACTGTCCATACAATTCCACTGAGAAAAGGCAACTGGAAATATATACCTGGTTTCTCCTGGATTCTGCCCTATGCATTTTACATTTGCTAATTCAATCTGTAACTTTTCACTATAATAACTATAACTATAATAGTTATATTATGCTATATATAAAGGCTATATATATAATGCTATATATATATGCTAATATATTATATTATGCTATAATAACTATAGCATAATAACTATAACCGTAAGAGCTTTATCAGTCTTTTGAGAATAATCCAATGGGAAAGTGACCTTAAGGACCTGATATAACTGTCTTCCTATAATTTTTTCCCAAGAGAACTTATTGATGATTTGGAAATCAAGCTCACTACAATTCAACCTTCTAAGAGCCACTGATATTTAATGACGTTTATCTTTCCATTATCAGTGCTTCATTAGGGTACTCTCAGTGAAAGTTTTCAACTGCATAAAAAGCTAAAACTTTTATTAAAAGGCTTTCCCAATACTCTGGTTTCTCTTCAGATCGTATAAATCTTTCACCTTTTAAAAGGCTTTTCCATAATGAGTGTATCAAATTTTCCTTATGAGTTTACTGTGCCCTAAAATAAAACATAATTGGTAACTGAAGGCACTACCACATTGACAGTATCCATAAGGTTTCTCTCCTGTGCAGGTTCTCTGTTGTCTCCTAAAAGTGCACATCTAACAACAGGTTGTCCTACAAGAACTATATTCCTATCCCCACTCGTGTTTAATGTCTGGAATACCACAGAAGGCCTTCCAGTCACTGTTTAACAGAGTTTTCCTCTTGTATGGGGTCTGTGATACACAATGAGCTGGGATTTCCACAGAAACAATTTTTCACCTTGACTGAATCCACATGTGTCTCTCTCCTGTGACTTGCCTTGTGTTTGATGAGGCATGACTTGTGAGAGGCTTTCCTACAATCGCTGCATCCATATTGTGTCTCTCTGTATGGATTCCCTGAGGTCTACTGAGTACTGACTTTGTGAAATAGCCTTTCCCACATTCACTTCATTTATAAGGTTTCTCTCCTGTATGAGTTCTTTGACGTCTCATGAGACTTGACTTCTGAAAGCAGGATTTTCCAGCGCCACTGCCTACATAGGGAGAATTTCCGGTGTCAAATCCCTGATGTGTACCGAGCGAGACTTCCTGGAGACAGCTTTCCCACACTCACTGCAACCATGGGGCTTCATTCTTCTTTCAGTTCGCTGATGTATCCTACAGAATACTTCACCACATTTAAGGTGTTTACACCGTTTCTCCTGCATGAGTTCTCTGATGTGCAGTGAGCTAAAACTTCCGGAGAAATTTTTCCCACATACACTGCATCCATGGGGCTTTTGTTCTGTATGAGTTCTCTGATGTCCAGTGAGCAGAGACCTTCTCATAAAGGTTTTACCACATTCAATACATTCACAATGTTTCTTTCTTTTCCTTTTCCAGTTTGATGTGTAATGAATTGTCAATTGGTGCTGATGGTGTTTCTGTATTGACTGCATTTAATTCCAGTGTAACATTTTTCATACTTAATACGAGGAAATGATTTATCTATTAAACTTATTGGTATTCTTCACTGCACAGCTTTTATTCTGGTTAACTAACTTTGAATTAGAGTTCAGTATGTCAAAACTACCATGACTTTGCCTTAAAGTAACAAGATTTCTTTACAGATTAAACATATTTCCAGATGAACTGTGTTCATGACCTCTTTCCATGTTTTTTTTAATATGAAATTTATTGTCAAATTGGTTTCCATACAATACCCAGCGCTCCTCCCAACAGGTGACCTCCTCAATGCCCATCACCCACCCTCTCCTCCCCCCCCCATCAACCCTCAGTTTATTCTCAGTTTTTAAGAGTCTCTTATGCTTTGGCTACCTCCCTCTCTAACTTTTTTTTCCTTCCCCTCCCCCATGGTCTTCTGTTAAGTTTCTCAGGATCCACATAGGAGTGAAAACATATGGACTCTGTCCTTCTCTGTATGACTTATTTCACTTAGCATAACACTCTCCAGTTCCATCCACGTTGCTACAAAGGGCCATATTTCACTATTTCTCATTGCCACGTAGTATTCCATTGTGTATATAAACCACAAATTCTTTATCCATTCATCAGTTGATGAACATTTAGGCTCTTTCCATAATTTGGCTATTGTTGAAAGTGCTTCTATAAACATTGGGGTACATCTTTCCATGTTCTTTAGCTTGTTTGGGATTTCCAAAGGCCACTGCATATGATCACCAACTTCTCAAACTTCTAGGAAAAAAAATGAATTCTTTCACAATAATGTTACAGAACATAACTGCTTCTAAAATACCATGGTTTGGGCTAGCTCTCTGACAATTCTACTGTCACATGAAAGAAATCATTAAGTGTAAATTTCTTTCTTGGACAAGAGGAGAAACACAATGAAGTAAAATCATAACGTACAAAAAAACCCCCAAAAAAACAACAAAACCCAAACCAAACCAAACCAAACCAAAAACAGTTGATACAGAATCAATGGTAGAAAATTTCCAATTAGTAAAACTTTTTGGTGCTCTTCGAATAGATCCTTGCAAAATGGGCAAAGAGGATGAAGCAGAAATGTATCTCATTAACACAAGATCAGGTAAGCTGGAGAGACATCTGATCTAACATGGTGAGGGGATGTAGCCATTCATTCTACCAATATTTATTGAATGTATACTATGTATCATGTATTGTAAACAGCACTGGGGTACAGACTAAAGAGAAACATTCTCTGCATTCCAGTGGGCAAAAAGAGAACAAAATGGAAGGAAAGAAGACAACTAGAGACCAAAAAGTGGTTCAAAGGATATGAAAAAGAATGGAAGTTGATCAACTTTACATAGATAATCAGCAATGAGAAAATAAAAGTTGAGCCAAGAAACCAGGAATAAGGAATGTAAAGAATTATAGAAGGTTTTGTTCAAGTACAATGGCAGTGCAAAGGCCTGGAGACAGAGGTTTGGGCCAGATCAAGACACAGAAAGGTAGCCAGTAGGTCCTGAGTACAATCCCAATACAGGGAGAAAGAAGAGTTAATGTTCAAAAGGTAGATGGGAATTAGATCATGTAGATCTGACAGGAGGAATCAGAATCTGACGCTATTACCAGTGACAAGCCACTGGGAGTTTTGAGCAGGTGGCATCATGTTCCGATTTACATTTCCAAAGGATTCCTGACTGTTACACAGATACTGATGGGAGAAGGCGGAGTGTGGGAGAAAGAGGAAACAGGAAGTTAATGTAGTAAGGCAGCCAAGAGATAATGGTGGCTGGGTCAAGAGCAACAACAGTGGAGATGTCAAGTGGATGAACTCAGGATACATTTAGGAGAAAGAAAAGACAACATTCAATGTTGAATTCAATGTGGGCTGTGAGTAAAAGGGAGGAATCGCAGGGTTTTCCTAGGCATTTGGCTTAAATGCCTAAGTACTGGCTGTACTGTTGAGGAGCATCAGGAAGATAGGTTTTGAATGTGGGGAAAACCAGGTCTATATTTTGAGGCACAAACATTTTGAGATGGTTATTGGATATCTAAGTGCAGACTCAATTGGAGATAGGAATGTGGAGGAAGATTTTGGCTGGAAGACCAATTTGGGTGTTATCTATATAGAAATATTACCTAAAGAGAAATGACTAGGTGAGGTCTCTCTGGGAGAGTTAAAAACCAGGAAAATGATGACTCAGGCCTTTACGCATTCTGACTTTTAGGGTTTTGTAAACAGGAAATGCCCAGAGAATGAGGGAGGCCCTTCCAGGAGCAAAAGAGAAGTGACTCATGACCAGGGAAACAAGAAGGTATAGGTATTTACTTAGAACAAATTCTGGAAGAGGCAGGTCAGAAAGCAAAATTTCTTTCAGTGGACATCCTGCTCCCAAATCTTGTCTCTCTTATTAATTCAGTAATACTGCTACCAAGTTAATTTCCCTAAAGTGCCCTTCTCTTACAATGTGGGGAAGATTCCTGTAGTCAATGCTCTAACTTTCTGTCTGAGGTTATTCTCATATAAGGACGAGAAAGAGGATCATCCATGTGTCTTTTAAAATTTTTAAATCCTGTGAATTTTAAAACCAAAAAGTTGGTGGGGCGTCCGACTCTTCAGACTCTTGATTTCTCAAGTCGTGATCTCACCGTCATGGGTTTGAGACCCACTTTGGCCTCTGCGCTGGCAGTGCGGAGCCTGCTTGGGATTCTGTCTCCCTCTCTCTCTCCCCCTTCCCACTTGTGCTCTCTCTCTCCAAATAAATATTAAATACATACATACATAACTAAAAAATAAAATTAGGCCAGAGAACCATCTAAACCATCTAAGCATCCATTAGCACAACACTGCTGAACTGTCACTTTTTCCTTCCAAGTCCCTTAAATAATGGAACTACAGACTATAATAGCTGGCTTTCTCCTGTTACATTCCCCAAGCCCTCTTCTTGCCAGTGACACTCCTGATTCTTCCTGAATTCTGTATTTATACCTTAGTTGTTACAGATCTGGAATTCATCAATTAAGGGGTCCTCATTCTAGATCAAGAAACCGGGGCACTTAATCTTCGACTTGTAGAGACTGGTTTAAAGGAAGCTAACTTGGAATTCAAGGAATAGAGAGAAAACTAATTTTTTTTAAATGTTTATTTATTTTTGAGAGACAGAGAGAGACATGGCACGAGTGGGGGAGGGGCATAGAGAGAGGGAGACACAGAATCTGAAGCAGGCTCCAGGCTCTGAGCTGTCAGCACACAGCCCAATGCAAGGCTCGAACTCAAGACCTGTGAGATCACATCCTGACCGGAAGTCGGACGCTCAGCTGACTGAGCCACCCAGGCATCCTGAGAAAACTAAATATAAGCAAAATATTGTATCTTGGAGTCTCTGGATCAGAGAGGGATTTAAATATCATATAGTTGGTAACAGGGTTATAACTAGGATTTTTTAGACTAGGGAAACTAAACCAAGAGTAACAACGAAGTTGAATCAAGAGAAAGACCTGATCCAGTAAATATATGTGGAAATCAGCAAAGTATCCATGAGTTTTATGGTTTGATTTCAGGTGAAACCTAAGATTGTGAATTTCTTTGTTTTGTTTTTTTTTTTGTTTTGTTTAAGTGAATTCCATTATTTCAGTACATTTGGGAGCTATAATTCATCCTGAAAATTACAATATTTATAGCTCCTCCCTTACCATTTCATTATAAAAATTTTCAAACATACACACAAGTTGAAGGAACTATACTCTGAACAGCCATATGCCCATCTCCCTGATTCTATAGTTAACATTTTCTACACTTGCTCTATATCATATTCGCCCATCCAGAATGAGGAACTAAATACATAAACACCAAAAGACCAGGTTGTTATGGAAACACAGCACTCAAAGTGGGTTGAAGGTCAGGAAGGGAAATCAGTATTATCCAATGAAGCAGGATAGTTCACTAGTCAGAAGACAGCGATGAATCTGAAGTATTCTCTTTGCAGAGAGGCATGGAAGACTGGATTTCCAACGCAAGAGAAGAGGAAGGAACATACAATGGCCCTATGGCTGGTAACGAAAAAGGGAAAGATTTGAGAATCCTCAGTACGAAAAAAAATCTAAGCAAAACAAATCAAGACCCTAGATGAAGTAAACCAGGACCAAATCCAGAGGTGGGAATGCAGAAGTATTTTCCTCTAAATGCATAAGCGATGAATAACATAGGAAAGCAATAACCAGAGACTCCATTTAGATATCCTTAGAGACCATCAAAAGTTTAGAAACTAGAAGATGAATCACCTCCACAGTATTTCAAAGGTGTGAGGCCTTCACGAACCAAGGAATTTCCTTCTATTTCTCTTCTATCTGGATGCTTCTCATTCACTTACCTGGAAAGCTCCAAGCATGGTTTTCCTTTTCCATTTATGGTTTATCTCCTAGCTTCAATTTGAAGATTTCCATGGTCTGGTATTTTGGTACCCTATTAGGAAAAATTACAGAATACTTGGAAAAATATATTTGGGCAAAATATGCAGATATTGTTACATAATACCTTTTACAGACTGTGCAAGTACACCTTGGACTAGGGCTTATCCTGAAGAGTGGGGAGCACACTCCCCCATCCATCTAGGAGACTGAGAATCTACCACTTACAAAGTTCAAGTCTTATGTAGGGGTCAGCAGACTAAGGCCCATGACTGTAACTAAGAAGAGTTTCTACATTTTAAATGTTATAAAGGAAAAAGGAGAATATGATACAGAGGACAGTTAGTAGCCCATAGGGCCTACAGTATTTACTACCTGGCCCTCCAGAAAAACTTCCGCAACCTCTCTTACATTATTCAGCACTTCAGATACCCCCCAAAATCAGTCCACAATTGAGAAAGACGAGGTGTCAATTGGACACCTTGAGTGACACAGGGAACCAGTCCTTTCCGCCACATTGCTAGGAGCTGCCCACTCCTCCCAGGTGACTTGCACAGCTACATCTTCAAATAACAATGATCCTGCAGCAGTAAATTCTTTTTTTTTTTTTAGATGGTATGTTTTGTTATGTTATTTGAGAAAGAGCACACATGAGCAGGGGAGAGGGGCAGAGGAGAGAATCTTAAGCTGCCTCAACACTCACGATGGAGCCCAATGCAGGGCTCGATCCTATGACCCTGGGATCATGACCTGAGCTGAAATCAAGACTCAGACACTCAACTGACTGAGTCACCCAGGTGCTTCGCAGTAAGTTCTTCTTTCATCTGAGGTGATTATTTGACAGTTTGGGAGAGATCTGTGGAAATCTAATCATTTCTAATGTATAGGCTGTATCTATACATGTGCATTTACATTATATATTGTGGAAGAGAGGGAAGTCTTATATAGACATCCTGCTACTATAATTCAGTCATCCATTTACTCAATAATTCAGAAGGTTTTCTAAATTAAAGGGGCACCTAGGTGGCTCAGTCGGTTAAGTGTCCAAGTCTTGGTTTCGGCCCGGGTCGTGATCTCACAGTTCATGGGTTTGAGCCCCACATTGGGCTCTGTGCTGACAGTGTGGAGCCTGCTTGGGATTCTCTCTCTGTCCCTCTCTCTATACCTCCCCTCCACACTTGCTCACTCTCTCTAAATAAATAAATACGCTTTTTTTTTTTAACGTTTATTTATTTTTGAGACAGAGAGAGACAGAGCATGAACAGGGGAGGGTCAGAGAGAGGGAGACACAGAATCTGAAACAGGCTCCAGGCTCTGAGCTGTCAGCACAGAGCCCGACGCGGGGCTCGAACTCACGGACTGTGAGATCATGACCTGAGCCGAAGTCGGACGCTTAACCGACCGAGCCACCCAGGCGCCCCAATACGCTTTTAAAAAAGAAAGAAAAGGGGTGCCTGGGTGGCTCAGTCGCTTAAGCGTCCGACTTCGGCTCAGGTCATGATCTCACGGTCTGTGGTTTCAAGTCCCGTGTCGGGCTCTGTGCTGACAGCTCAGAGCCTGGAGCCTGCTTTGGATTCTGTGTCTCCCTCTCTCTCTGCCCCTCCCCTGCCCATGCTCTGTCTCTCTCTGTCTCAAAAGTAAATAAAAACATTTTTCAAAAATTAAAAAAAAAAGAAATAAAAAAACAAACTCTACTGGTAGTTCTATACTCAAAATCCAATTCAGCAAAATGGTTTGAGAGGCTATTTAAACCTTAATTCATCTCGATAAATCTAGGTTTTATACCTTGAAAAGGATGGGATAACAGAAGGTATTAAAGGAACTCTAGAAGGAACAACCACCGGTTCAATAAATGCTTTATGCTGGCCAGGTGTACAAATGTATAAAAATTCACTTTATTATGTGTATGCTATACCCCAATAAGAAAGCACAAACGTGCATATGTGTGTGTGTATGCACGTGCATGGACACACACACACACACACACAGGAAATAGAAAAACAACCACAGAAAGCCTCTTCATGCCCACACCAGAAAGCTGCTATTGAAGCCACTACCCACTGTAGGGCCATCGAGAAATTTATTGAAATTTCAATGCCAGGAAATATTTCTGTCTCTGAGTAAAGGATCTACTTTCTCTGTACAAAACTGCAAATCACATAACATTTAGTGCTTCTCTTGCTGGAAATGGCTGCCAAAAATATTGGAGATAATCTGGGTAGCTTAACATAAATAATTCAGAGTCTTAGTTTGTTTTTTTAATTAATATTCTGACTTTTAAAATTCTGAGCAGATTCTATGACCTACACTTCTACCATTCCAAGTTTGCCTTGATTTTGACATTATAGTCAATATTTAGTTTTCTACAAATACAGGCCTTTATCAATGTGTATTTTTCCCACTAGTCAAATCAATTTGTATACGCCTCCACAAATGCAACAGGAAAGAAAGAAGGGATAAAGAAATCTGTAAAACTCACTTGGACCTTGGTCCTTTCCTTCTGCTCTTAGAAAATGGCCAGAACTGAGATCTTTGTCCTTTTATTCTTCTAGATTGTCACTCGGATTCTGGTCACAGATTTCACAGGTCATGTTAATGACGTCCCCAGAAATAATGCTCCCTGCTCCTGACTTCACTTGATTCTAAGGACTCAAAAGCAAATTCACTTTAAGCAGTATATCCCCCTGAGCCACACACCTTGTCAGTGGTACCACAGGTGCTGTGGTAGGCAGAATCGTGCCCACCGGAAGATATCCACTTTCTAATCTCTGGAACCTGTGAACATGCTACTTCACACGGCAAAAGGGGATTCAGGATGCTGATGAAATTACAGTTGCTAATCAGATAACCCCAAAATAGGGAGATTTCCTGGATTATTCGGGTGGGCCAAATGTCATCACAAGGGTCCCCATAAGTGAAAAGCAGAAGAATCCAGAGAGATGTGATGTGACAAGAAATCCACACACCATTGCTGGCTGTGAAGATGAGAGGAAAGGGAGACAGGAGGCAAGGAGCGGGGACGGCCTCTGGAAGCTGGAAAAGGCAACGAAACAGATTCTCCCTTAGAGCCTACAGAGAAGAAAGTACTCCTACTGACAGGAAAATCCTTAACTTTAGCAGAGGAAAATCCATGTTGAACTTATAATCCATAGAACTGTAGGGTAATAAACTTGCATCGTTTAAGCCACTAAGGTTATGTTAATTTATTACAGAACCAATAGAAAACTCATATAGGTGTCCCCTAACATAAAATCTCGATACTTTAGGGGCGCCTGGCTGGCACAGTGGGTAGAGCATCAAATGTTTGATCTCAGGATTGTAAGTGCAACCCCACGTTGGGTGCAGAGATTACTTAAAAATAAAATCTTTTTCTTTTTTGAGAGAAAGTGAGATCAAGCACCAGCAGGGGAGGGGCAGAGAGAGAGGGAGATACAGAATCCGAAGCAGGCTCCAGGCTCTGAGCTGTCAGCATTTCTGGCTTGCACTCTGTCTCTCTGTCTCTCAAAAATAAAATAAACATTAAAAAAAAATTTAGAAACCCTGAGAAAATGTGCATTGTTTTAAACCACTAAGTTTGTGGTACACAGCAATGGAACACTAATACACTGAATGACATAGAAATTTTAAATATCAAAGCTAGTCAGAAGCAGCTAAGGCAATACATGGAGAAATTTATATCCTGGTATATGCTATCTACTTTTATGTACATTAGTTCACTTAATTTCACATCCCTTGGAAAGATTTATTCAAGGCACATGGATAAGGGGAAAAGCACTATTAAAAAAAAAACAGGTTTGTTCACACCCTTTATTCTTGAGCCAAAATTATTTGCAGATAATAAGACTGCTCAACTTAAAAAAATGTAAATGTGGGGAGCCTGGGTAGCTTAGTCAGGTGAGTGTCCAACTCTTGATTTCAGCTCAGGTCATGATCCAAGGGTAGTGGGATCAAGCCCCACGTCAGGCTCCATGCCCGTGGAGTCTGCTTAAGATTCTCATTCTCTCTCTCTCTCTCTCTCTCTGCAACTCTCCCTGGCTTGCCCTCTTTCACTCTCAAATAAAAAATAAATAAATAATGTAAAGGAATTCACTGAAACTTTCACTTTCAATAATACCAAGAGCAAGTCAATTGCTCTTTTACAGTGCAACATTGAGAAGCAGGGAATATTTTTTTTTTATTTTTAATGTTTATTTGCTTTGAGGGAGAGAGTATGAGCAGGAGAGGGGCAGAGAGACAGAGAGGGAGACACAAACTCCGAAGCAGGCTCCAGGCTCTGAGCTGTCAGCACAGAGCCCAACGCGGGGCTCAAACTCACGAACTGTGAGATCATGACCTGAGCTGAAGTCGGATGCTTAACCGACTAAGCCACCCAGGCGCCCCAAGAAGCAGGGAATTTTTTTAAGGTACTACTTAACAACTGCAACGAGGCATAAACTACCTAGGTGCGGGGGGCTGGGCCCCGGTGCCAGGCTGAGACCGGGTCGAGCAACGTTCCCTGTTGACTCAGCCAACCCGGTGGTTCCCCCTCCGATTCCCCCACTTTCAAGGGCATACGAAAGCCTTGTCAAGGCTGAGGAAGTTAATTCCTGAAGCCTGTGGTCTGCAGGTGTTGGCAGTAATGCTACCTCCCTTTTTCTACCCCGAGTTAGATAGGAACAAACATGGGAACTGTGTTTTGCTAGCAATCTATCAACAAGGTCTTGTGACCCGTTCAGAAAGTTCACAAAGTACACAGAACTAAATGTTTTGGCTGGCAGTGATCATGTGAAACCTGTTTATTCTTAGAATGACCTGATCCATAAGAGTCTTATATTATAAAAGATTGTGTACAGCAACAATAAAGCCGTCACTTGGGCCATCAGCCCTGTTCCCAAACTTTCTTCTCTTTTTTTCTTGCATTCCCCTACCCTCAGGACCCTGACACCTCGGTGTTTGTCGCGCCGGTCGCGACACCTAGGAAAAAGAATAACCCAAAATTTCTGAGACACACATGAAAAAAGACACAACACAATGTAGAGGTGATGGGTAGGAGAATCTGGATAAGCAGAGAATCATATAAAAAAAGTATAAATATATAAGTCAAGCCTATTTAAAGTAATGTATACATTTAATATGACTCTAGTAAACTTGCCATTGGTTCACCCACCTGATGTGACACTATTATATAACCATTTTAAACTATGGAAATATGTTTATAATTAGAAATTAAGTGGTATCTATGTTATACAGATCATTCCACATGTGAAGGTAGCACAGAGATTAAACATGCTGTGGTTTTCAGTGGACATCAGAGCTCAGGCTAATTAACAGAGATGTTTTTACGTGTATAGAACAAACCCGAAAGGAAACCTCCAAGAAAAAAATGTAGGGTAAACTCAGAGACAAGAAGGACAAAACACATCTCTTATAACACCTCACTAGATCTTACCTCATTACTGTTTGTTAGGAAGATAAGGACAAGATTGTTAAAGCTGCAAGACGAAAGACTTTCATGAGTACCTTGAGCAATATATGGGCTTGAAGGAGTGAAATGGATTTGGATCAGCTGGAGGAATGTATCATCAAGTCTATTCCTAGTAGTCAACATTTAAGCCTCAACCTTAACCTACCTCCTCTCCAGGGATGCAGGGTCTCCAAGGCTCCAGCCTCTTGCCTCTTCTGTACATATGTCTCCAGACATAAAATGGCTTCCTCCCAAAACAAAAACAAAAACTGACTCCAAGTTAAGTCCGAAATCCAAACCAGAAACACCCGTTCACTAACTAACCCTTCACCCCAGGCCTCCCTGTGTCTGAGCCCCACACTGGAGTGTGATCCTGGACAAGAAAGCACATTCACTGATACATACCTACCACTCCAGTTCTTGGTCGCTGAGCCCCACAAACAGAATCACTCACACTGACAACCAACACTAACAGACCCTCTGCCATTTTTTTTTAGTTTTATCTTTTTTTTTTTTAATTTATTTTAGTTATCATACAGTGCAATATTGGTTTCATGAGTAGAATTCAGCAACTCATCACTTACATACAACACCTAGAGCTCATCAAAAGTGCCCTCCTTAACACCCATCACCCATCTAGCCCATCTCCCACCCACCTCCTTCAATCAACCCTCAGTTCGTTCTCTATCATTAAGAGTCTTGCGGGGGCGCTTGGGTGGCTCAGTTGGTTGAGCGTCGCACTTCAGCTCAGGTCATGATCTCACAGTTTGGGAGTTCGAGCCCTGCACTGGGCTCTGTGCTGACAGCCTGGAGCCTGCTTCTGATTCTGTGTCTACCTCTCTCTCTCTGCCTCTCCACTGTTCACCCTCTGTCTCTTTCTCTCTCTCAAAAATAAATAAACATTAAAAAAAAATTTTAAGAGTCTTGCAGTTTGTTTTCCTCTCTTCTCTCCCCCCCCTTCCCATACGATCATGTTTTATTTCTTACATTCCACATATGAGTGAAATCATATGGTATTTGTCTTTCTCTGATTCACTTATTTCACTTAGCATAATACATTCTGGGTCTACTACTAAAGGCCAGATTCTCCAGCGAAGCAAAAGAAATCCCCAGAAGGGCCCTTTACTGGCCTCACAGGCACTTCACTCCAGAGACACGTGCAGAGCTCTACCCACTTGACGCTGAACTTCTCTACACTCCACCGCATCTACCACAGGCTGGACCCCCTTCCGAAATGACCCCCATTCTCAAGCTCCCCCACCTCCATGGTGGTGAGGGACGCTTCAGGTGGAGCTGGAACCTTCACGAAGTTCCTGGAAGTCGAGTTCCGCCCCCAGATGCTCAACACAGAAGTGGCCACCCCCACCTTGGCGATCTGGGTCCAAGCGGCCAGCAGGAGGGCCGCCAAAAGAAATTGAAATCGCTTTAGGGGTGTCACCTTGCCTTTTCCTGCCGTCTTGTTGGCTACCAGCGCTGTGATGAATGCCTCAGAGGCCGGCACTGGCCCTGCGGTTTTCTACCGAGCCTTTCGGGAAGATGGCGGTGTCCGTGAGGACTAGGCAGGAGCACTCCCACGGTCAGGAAGTGCAGCTGGCGGGGAAGACCCTGGCAGCTGCGGGCTGGAGGCCTTCGCATGGCCTTCGAGCTTTGCAGAATCCAAGACGTAGGAAAGGCAGAGGCCAGGCAGCGGACCAAATAACAGAGGCTCAGGCTCCGAGTTCTGCCAAAACTTGACAACGGGGCCCAGCGCGGGTGAGAATCCGTAACGTGTGAGAATCAGTAACGCGGGCCTGGATTAGGCAGGTCAGAGACCTACTGGAGGGAGGGAGCTGCAAAAATGGATGCCCTCGGGGGCCTGTCTAGGGGGCTGGATTGGAGGCTACTTCTAGTAAGTAGGAGGGAGCCTCCCTCCCCATTTTCTGCCACTCTCCCCCACCCCTCTTAAAAAAAAAAAAAAAAAGAAAGAAAAGGAGGCATAACCTGACTGTACATCAGCAGGCAGTTTGGTGAATTAAACACATCCTTCACCAGAAGTCAGGTCTATAGCCGTTACAAGAGCCAATTACAG
The DNA here is from genome assembly GCF_023721935.1 of Panthera uncia. Lineage (NCBI taxonomy): Eukaryota > Metazoa > Chordata > Mammalia > Carnivora > Felidae > Panthera > Panthera uncia. The sequence continues at coordinate 5,916,629 of NW_026057588.1, forward strand.
GGATGTCTTGGTGGGTCAGTCGGTTAAGTGTCTGACTCTTGGCTTCAGCTCAGGTCATGATCTCATGGTCTGTGAGTTCGAGCCCCACATCAGGCTCCGTGTTGACAGTGCAGAGCCTGCTTGACACTCTCCCTCCCTCTCTCTCTCTCTGCCCCTCCCCTGCTCACTCTCTCTGAGTCTCTCTTAAAAATAAATAAACTTAAAAAAAAAGGCATTTATAAAACTATCAGTATTTTTTTAGTGACTTCTTGAAAGCATGGCATAGTGATCTCCACACAGTATTTATATGATCTTCTTATGGCAAAAGTTCATAAACATAGGCATTTCAAAACTTTGAATGGATTAAGTAAAACATAATTCTGAGTATATTAAGGGTTTGGACTTGAGATCAAGAGACTCTTCACTGAGTTTGTATCCGCTAAATTCTAATCAAGAGATTAACAGTATCAAATAAACTGTCTCATGCATGGCCACAGCCCCTCAAACTAGGAAGCTCTAAAATGGAAGTCCTTTTCCCCTCCAGACTGACCTCTTATTCTCTTTCTCATCCAGCATCACTATTACGCAATAAATCAAGAATGGAAGTGTGAGAGTTACCTGGATTGTAGATCACTGGAGGTTGATCTGACAACATCAGGGATCAACCCAAAACATAACCTGTGTATTATCTTCACAGTCACCACCAAAAAATACATGAAACTGCAAGTCTCTAAAGGGCTTACAGAGAGACTGGGGAACCTGGCCAACTGAGGGAAAGCCGCACTGAAGAAATGATAATTGAAGATGATGAAGGATGAAGAAACCAAAAAATGAGGGGAAGGAGGAGTCCTTCTTCAGAAGGAGTAAGAGTACTTTTATTATTACCACTTTTTCTGCTTTGTCCCTTTATAAACAGTTATTAAGTCTCTCATGTCACAATGAAAACACTCTGGGGTAACAAGTCTGTTCTTTAGAACCATATTTCCCTTCAGTGACAAAATATACTTTGGCCCATTAATATGTGCACTCACTTTACAAATCTATATATAATTAGGGTTTTTTTCTTTGTGCTAGAAATATAAAATCATGGAAACCAACACTCCAGTATAATCTTCTGGTGTGATGGAAATGATGACAGATTCTCTCATTGTCTCATGTTTTTGCTCAGTGCCAGTACTGTCCAGTCCTCTAGCCACTATTCACATGCGACTGTTGAGCACTTCAAACGCGGTCAGTGTTACTGAGGCAATGATTTTTCATCTTCCTGGTTCAGAATTTTTTAAACATTAAAATTTACGTAAAGCCACTAAAATTAGGGAATTTGTAATCTCCTTAAGGAAATAAGAAATAAGCATTTTTTTCAAAAAAAGAAATACACATTTAAAAAATAAAATTATTATTAATTTTATTAATAAATTTATTTATGGGGGCACCTGGGCGGCTCAGTTGGTTAAGCGCCCAACTTTGGCTCAGGTCATGATCTCATGGTTTGTGCGTTCCAGCCCCGCATTGGGCTCTGTGCTGATAGCTCAGAGCCTGGAGCCTGCTTTGGATTCTGTGTCTCCCTCTGTCTCTGCCCCTCCCTCACTCACACACACTCTCTCTCTCAAAAATAAATAAACATTAAAAAAAATATTTTTAAGTAACTTGTGCACTATAATCTTAATCATTAGTCTTTCCTCCATCTTCCAAAATATGCTCCTTGAACCAATTAGTCCATGTCTATTTCACTTAATATAGATATTTATGTACTTTCACTAGATTAGCTGGTGTGTAAAGGTACCACATAAAGATAATCCATGGGGCACCTGGCTGGCTCAGCCTGTAGAACATGTGATTTTTTTTAATTTTTTTTAAATGTTTTTATTTATTTTTGAGACAGAGAGAGGCAGAGCATGAGCAAGGGAGGGGCAGAGAGAGAGGGAGACACAGAATCTGAAGCAGGCTCCACAGAGCCTGCTGTCAGCACAGAGCCTGATGCAGGGCTCGAACTCACAGACCATGAGATCATGACCTGAGCCAAAGTGTGATGCTTAACCAACTGAGCCACCCAGGCGCCCCAGAACATGTGATTCTTAATCTCTGGGATGTGAGTTCCCCAGCCCTATGGTGAACAGAGAAATTACTTGAAAAAAGTTAAGTTAAAGATGATCCAGGTTACCTCAGTGCTCTCTCCCGGAGACCAGGGGCTTTTTCTGTTTTGGCCACCACTGTATATTCAGCTCTTAGAACAGGACCCAGTACAAATGAAGTATTTAACAAATACCTGCCTGGCTGCAGGCTGTCCCACTATGACCACATTCCTATTTGCTAGAAGTCTACTGATGTTTAATGGCGTCTGACAAGCCACAGAAGGCACCTGCACAGTCACCACGTTAAAAAGGTTTTTCTCTTGCAGGACAACACTGGTCTGTGAGGACCTGTGACTGAGGGAGGATTTTCTACCTTGACTAAATCAATTTTCTGATGTTTAGTGAGGACTGACTTCCCTCAAAAAGATCTCCCACATTCAATGCAACTATATGGTTTCTCTCCTGTATGAGTTCTCTGATGTATAATGAACCGGGTAAGGCTTTCCCACATTCACTACATTTAAAGGGTTTCTCTCCTGTGTGAGTTCTTTGATGTTTAATGAGACCTGTCTTCTGGGAACAGGATTTTCCACATTCACTGTCCACAAAGGGAGTCTTTCCTGTGCGAAATCTCTGATGTGCTAGAATCCAAAGCAGGCTCCAGGCACATCTTTTGGCTGAAGACTTTCCCACACTCATTGCATATATAAGGTTTCTCCTGCATGAATCCGCAGCTGTACCATGAGATTTCCCTTCTCGATGAAGCCTTTTCCACATTCACTGCACATAAAAAGTCTCTCTCGTGTGTTTTCTGATGTACACTGAGCCATGATTTCTTGAGGAAGGCTTTGCCACAAACAGTGCATTCATAAGGTTTTTCTCCTGTTTATGCGTTCTCTGGTGTTCAGTGAGCATGAACTTTCTGGAGAATGTTTTCCTGCAAAGACTGCATTTGTGGGGTTACCCTCCTGCATGAAGATTCTGGTGACCAGTGAACCAGGACTTCTGAATGAAGCATTTCCCATATTTACTTCATACGTGAGGTTTCTTTGTTTTTTTAATTTTCTGATGCTTGATGATTTGGCACTTAGTGCTGATGAGTGTTTTGCTTTCAGGGGATTTAATTTCATTCTGAAATTGTTCATGATTAACGTGAAGAAAGGATTTCCCATCTACAGTATGCTCTGCAGTGGTTCTGCTCTGGTTAAGTAGTTAAATTTGATTTCATACTTTTTCCATGTAAGTCAAACATATCATGTTTTTGCCTTAACACCAAATGAGTTTTGCTCCGAAGAGAATTTTCAAATGTGTTATGTTTGTGTCATTGTTCTAGGCTATTTTCCATGAATTCATTTTGTAAGTGCTCTGGCAGATGACCATCAAGTTTCCAGATTTCTAGAAAATAAAAAAAATTAATTCTTCCACCATATTGACTAAAATAAAAGTATTTTTTAAATGTTTATTTTTATTTTTGAGAGAGAGAAAGAGTGTGAGCAGGGAAAGGACAGAGAGTGAGGGAGACACAGAATCTAAAGCAGGCCCCAGGCTCTGAACTTTCAGCACAGAGCCTGACGTGGGGCTCAAACCCACAAACCGTAATATCATGGCCTGAGCTGAAGTCAGATGCTTAACTGACGAAGCCACTCAGGCACCCCTAGAATAAAAGTATTTTTTAAATAGCTTCATTTGAGGTGACTTCATGATGAACTTATTATATGAGTATAAATAAAACTCTGTGTTTAATGTTCCTTATATATTAGAAAATAACAGTAATCATGAATAAACACAAATTTGGCAACTTTCCAAATATTGCAGAACATGCAGTCTGTGCAATACACACAATTTACCGTGAGCAGCAGACTACAGGTTGGAGGGTTGCCTCATCCAAACTGGCAAGAGACTCCTTCACTTCACAAATCCTTACTGATGACTACTGTGAACTGGGCATGGTGCTCATGGTGGGGACACACATGAGTCCTCATGTTCAGGAAGCCTACACTACAGTTTGGTAAAAGCACTTAAAGGGCAAAGAAAGACACAAGGAGGACAGCTGCAGGTTGTGAGAATGAGTGGGAAGGATCACTGGAGATGGACAGAAGTGCAGGAAATCAGGTTACACTTGGAAGACGGGCCTCCCTGGAGGATTCATTGTCATGTCGTGGTTGCCCTTGGGGAGCAACAATATGACGCAGCAGAGAGCTCCAAGCACATGTAACCTACACCTCAGAGAGATGTCCCCTTTCCTAAAAGAGAAGCCCCAGTCCCAGCACCTCCTCTTCCGTTACTACCATCATCACATTCCAAATACCATTTCATTGCAGCACTTTTCACCCTCTAGACATACAATATATCTTCTTATTGGATCAGGTTTATATTTTGTCATCTTAGAATGAAAGCTCTTTTTCTGTTTTTATGCTTTTTCTCACTGCTGTTACACTAGGCTATCAAGAAAAAATTCATTAAAAAAATGAATCAAGTAAGCAATCGTGTGTGGAAAACACTGGGGAGTTTAGGGAAAAAAATAGAAATCTCTGCGTGAGCAAGAAATAACTATTATCACAGGGACACAGAGAAGAATTTCATGTCTGACAAGTAGTATGGTTAACTGGGACTTAATGTCATCAGGATATAATGGGAAGAAAATGGAAGCTTTCAGGAAGCGAATGCAATGGTAACATCGACAATAACCAAAAGGAAGATCAGAATTAGTAAATACACAAAGGAATTAAGATAAAGTAGGCATGAGGCATGATCTGGCTTAGGCTTGAATGGAGAATGCAGGATATTAAAATATCTTTTTAGTTAAACTTTGTGAACAGCTGAGGAGTGCCTGGGTGGCTCAGTCAGTTGAGTGTCCAACTTTCGGTTTTGACTCAGGTCATGATTGCAGGGTCATTGGATCGAGCTCCGTGAGGACTCCATGCTGAGCCTGGTGCCTGCTTGGAATTCTCTCCCTCTGCCCCTCTCCCCTACATGCACTTGACTTCAGCTCAGGTCATGATCTCATGGTTCGTGGGTTCAAGCCCGCATCGGGCTCTGTGCTGACAGCTGGGAGCCTGGAGCCTGCTTCCAATTTTGTGTCTCCCTCTGTCTCTGCCCCTTCCCTGCCTGCACTCTCTCTCCTCTCTCCCTCCCTCTCTCTCTCTCTCTCTCTCAAAAATAAATAAAACATTAAAAAAAATAATTAAGAAAATGCATGATGTAGGTGGCTCAGTGGATTAAGTGACCAGCTCTTGATTTTGGCTCAGGTCATGATCTCACAGTTATGAGATGGAGCCCTGCGTTGGGGTCTGCACTGACAGTGCAGGGCCTACTTGGGATTCTCTCTCTCTGCTCCTAACCCACTCACACTCCCTCTCTTAAATAAACTTTTCAAAAATGCATGATGTATAATTATGTTCATACACAGTGGTAATGATTAGGAATGGTTAATTATGTCATAAAATTATAAAGAAAAGCATGAAAGTGTTTGCTACACTAGCAAGATGGTAATTACCTTTGGGTGTGAGGACGGGATATAATTGGGAAGAGGTTCACAAACAGCACTGGGGTGCTGACAATGTTGTTTCTTAACCTGGGTAGTGACTTTATATATGTATATTTCTTTTATACTGATTAACTTATAGATCTTTAAATTAACAAAGAAAGGGAAGAGCTGAAATATACTAAAAGACTGTTACGTTAAAAGGCCAATAATACGTATTTGCCTCACTACAAATACCTATCCAGTCAAAGGAGAAAGTGTAAACAAAGAATATAAGGAATTAGTGACAGGTATGACTCAAATAAGATAAAGGGCTTTTTTTTTTTGTCTGAAAGAATACTATGAATATTTTTATGCCGCTAAATTTAAAGTCTTGGATTAATGTTCTTAAAACATGTTAACTCCAGACAATATAGCAGGTGAATTTTAATGATAGGCAATAAGACAAAGATGTCCACTACCACCCCACTTTTGAACTCTATATTGCAGAGGAGAACCAAAGCATTAAGAATAAATTATAAACATTAGAAACTGGAATGAAAAATTAAGGTTATACTCAGACAATCTGGGCGCCTGGGTGGCTCAGTGAGTGAAGCATAGATTTCATGGACTTCAGCTCAGGTCATAATCTCACAGTTGGTGAGTTCAAACCCCGCATGGGGCTCTCTGCTGTCAGCACAGAGCCCCCTTTGGCTCCTTTGACCCCTCTCTCTCTGCCCTTCCCCCGCTCGCATTTTCTCTCTCAAAAATACGTAAACATTAAAAAAAAAAAAAAAAAGTTATACTCAGACAACATCATCATGGACATAGAAAAAGAGATTCAAAGAATTACTAACATAAAAGAGAAAATGCTCCCCCAGAAACCAGTAAGCAGATTTTCACAGATAGCTGGCTGCAACCGCACCACATACGAAGCTCATTTCACAGAAATTCAGTCATTAGCAATCGGAACTGGGACCACCACGGCTGACTAACACCAACCGGTACTTAGTAATAAACCGACATGTGGATCACCCTGCAAGAGGGGTGGATCCTAAGCAAAACGGGCATTCTGTTGGCAAAGAACAAAGTGTGAACGTAGGGCAGGCAAGTAAGCAACAGTGTTGCCCGCTGCTATGTATTAAGAGGTGAGTGCGGGCGCTGGCAAACATTTTTCTGCAAACGGATAGATATTACACATTTTCAACTTAAGATCTCTGTCGCAAGGACTCCATTCTTCCTCTGCCCCGGGAAAACAGCCATAGAGACGACTAACAGACGGCGGTGGCGATTTAGCCCCTCGGTCTGCAATAAGTCAACCCCTGGACAAAAGGCTTTACAACAAAACAAAACAAAACAAACCACAGAGGGTTTGGAACTACCCTCCTGCGCTCTGCCGTCTTCTGTCCCAGCAGCCCAACTAAGAACTTCAACCTAAACTCCAGCCCCCGGTCCTTGGCGTCCCAAGCTGCAGCCCTGACAAATGTCTCTGTACCAGACACCGATCTCACACGCCCTTATTAATCCGAAAACCGGGCGAGACACCCCGATGTCACGAGCACCCACCGGAGCCCCAACATCACTGAGCCCCAGATTAAATCCCCCCACCCCACCCCCCACCCCGGAACCAGACACTTCGATCATCGTAAATGATCGGCCCCGCCTGCTGCAGGACTCCATACGCTCTACAGCGCGGACACGGTCGTGATCTCTACAGACCCTTAACGGTCTTAATGGCCCCAAAAGTACCCCAACCACAGACACACCTGCCTGGTTCCCCTCAAATACCTCAAATCAGAGGCCCACCTGGTTCTCCTTAAATACCTCCACCTCGGCGCTTTCTACCCTCCCCGACCGTCCCCGGCAGTGATTTCACGGATCCATGCTACAGCAGGTCCACACGTCACCCTGTGAGAAGCAAAACGCCCACCGTGAATAATAATAACAACAGCAACAGCAGCAGCAACAACAACAACAATAATAAAACAACCTTCCAAGGACAAAACCACACACTGACCTAGTTGCCGTCAGATCCGTGGGGAGAACCCGAACGCGGATCGCCCGGCAACCCCTCGGAGTACGGCGGCCGACGAACACTGGAGGCCCTCAGAGATCCGCGAACAACGAATTTCCGGTATTTCCCATGAGGCATTGTGTCCACGTCCGCTCTCCGTGGCCGTGCGGGCGGCCATATTGGGGCGTCCGACGTACTCAAAGCAAAAGGGTGGATTTGCGGCCAGAAGCGGGAGTGGCCGAGATGAGAAGCTTCTGAAGTTCTCTCTTATCTTCAACGTCGACTTTCGCGGAAGATTGATAAATTTTCAAAGTCTGGAGCTTCGCGAGGCAGACGTGGTGCGGGCTACATTGTGTTGGACGGGCTTGTCAGGAACTTACGTGACCGGGCGTATATTATCCACTTTGTGTTAAAAAAAAAAAAAAAAAAAAAAAATTTCCAAACGAACTAGTAGGAGTTTAGGTGTCGATAGCGCAGCAGAGAATGAACTAACATCTGGTAAGAAAAAGTAATACGTCCGGTAAACGGACACCCACGCAAAAGTTATGGCGGAAGATTGCTTGCAGAAAGTGGTTTTTAAGAACACAAGATTTCCAGAAACTGGTACAGCGTGAGGCTGGTCATCACCCACCAGAGGGAAAGAGCGGATGGACGAACCTAAATTGGGACTGCGATTGGGGTCTGGGAGAAAGGCCACCAAAAGCGGGCCAACAAAGGTCCGATGCCAATGAGAAAGGCACAGCCTGAATCCATCCAATCATGTGAGGGTGGGGGTGGTTAGTAACCCAGGATTTAGGACAGAGAGCGCCAAAATTAAGTGTATGTCAGGCCGGTGTTAAAAATGCGGAGTCCTGGACTCCAGCCCCCAGAGGCTCTGGGTTTGGGAGGTGTTGGGATGGGACTCAAGAGTTTGCGTTGTTTCTCAGCTATCAGACGCGGGAGGCTTGTCAGAGACAATCCATAGAAACCATTATTAAATGTTATGTGGTTACAAATACCGATGGGTGACTCCCCTCCGTAGATATGTCTTAGCTCAAATTATATCCAGAAAAGCCCATGGAGGGGTAAGGAGGAGGGAATAGAGCCTTGCCTATAACTACCTATTCATTAATATAAATCAGTATTACTAGGCCTAGTAATTAAATCAGTATTACTAGGCCTAGTATTACTAGGACTTAACGCTTTCTTACATTACATAATCCACTTACTCTGCCTCCATAAAGGCAGTTCCTTTGCCTATTTTATTCACTAATGTATCCTCATTGTGCAGAACAGTGCCCTGCGTTGTGTTGGTGCTTTAAAATATACCTGAAGGAATGAATACCAATATCCCAGTATTTCATATTGAATTCTGAGACAGACACGGGATGGGAAATCTCTCCTTCCAGAGAGAACTCACTGTTTATAACTTGGATAGGTGAATGACTATATGATGGTTACTTGATAAGGAGAGGCCAATCCCAGAAGAGGGAGAGTAAATAATGAAGAGAAAGCACATGTCTCAGTTCAGCAGTGAACAGTGGAGCTGGAATCTTTGATATGGTGGCAACTCTCAAGGGTGATAGTTCTGTAGGTAAATAACAAAGGTTCTTCTCCGTGACATCCCCGAGGGATCTCACCTCCCATCTCCTATATTCTCTATTCTTACAGACTGAGGTTCTTGTCCTCCTGTTTATGATATGTCTTCTGAGGATCCATTTTCTTTTCTGCTCTGCCTGGTTAATATTCGGTTATTGAGTTGCCAATCACACTCAGTTTGGAAGGAGACATCTGTATTATTTAGAATTGCCTCTGAAGGACTCATTCCTTCTTTTGATGACAAAACATTCCGACTAGTCCATTGGCTAATTCACTCACTTTTCCAAATCAACATATTTGTCTTAAGTTTTCTGTGCTTGGAATATAAAACCATGTAAACCAATACTCCCCAAGATAACTTTCTGGGAATTATAATAGATTTCTCTCAGTCTGTGCTTTTTAGCCATATAGTTAGCTATATATAGTTAGCCATATAGGTAGCTGTCCAGTGAGGTAGCCACTAGTTACATACTGCTGCTGAGTACTTGAAATTTGGTTTAGTGCAATTGAGGAACTGATTTTTTTGTTTTTAAAACTTTACAATTTAAACAGCAAAAAAAATTACCAAGGAATTTTTAACCTATTTGGGAGATAAGACATGGACATGAAAAAAATAACTTACTTACATCCTAAACTGCTTTAAAGTCCATTAAGAGTCCTTGCCCTCCCTTGAAGTAATATACCCTTTGGACAAGAAATTCTCATAACCCCTTGGGCCAATTATAGTGATCATCCCTTATCCATGGTTTGGCTTTCAAGGCGTTCAATCACCTGAGGTCAAATGTGGTCTAGAAGCAGATGATCCTCCTCCTAACATCCACAGTAGCCTAACGCTAAAACCATCACAACTCCTACACGTCACTTTATATCTCGTAGGCATTTTATCATCTCACATCATCACAGGAAGAAGGGTGAGGACAAGACAATAAAATGTTTTGAGAGAACACATTCACGTAACTTTTATACAGTATGTTATAAGTGTCCTATTACTGATGTTAATGTCTGTGTGTAATTCATAAATTAGACTATCACAGGTGTCTGCATATAAGAAAAAACATACTATGGGGGCACCTGGGTGGCCCAGTTGGTTGAGCACCTGACTTTGGCTCAGGTCATGATCTTGTGGTTCATAAATTCAAGCCCCACATTGGACTCCCTGCAGTCAGTGCAGAGCCTGCTTCAGATCCTCTATCTTCATTTCTCTACCCCTCCCCAGCTTGCACTCACTCTCTCAAAAATAAACATTTTTTAAAAAAATAAAAAATAAATTGGGGCTCCTGGGTGGCTCAGTCCGTTAATTGTCCGACTTCAGGTCAGGTCATGATCTCGCAGTTTGTGAGTTCGAGCCCTGCGTCAGAATCTGTGCTGACAGTCCAGAGCCTGGAGCCTGCTTCTGATTCTGTCTCCCTCTCTCTCTCTGCCCCTCTCCACTCACGCTCTGTGTGTCTCTCTCTCCCAAAAATAAACATTAAAAAAAAAAAAAAAAAAAAAAGAACATACTATGTATAGGGTTGAGTACTATTCTAGCTTCAGGCATCCACTGGGGGTCTTATAATGTATCCTCAGCATATAAGAGGGGACCACCATACTCTCTATCTTCTATGGACTACTTGTGTCCCCCCCCCCCCCGCCAAAATTCATACATTGAAGCCTAATCCCAACTATGATGGTATTAAGAAGTGGCCACTTGATGGGATGCCTGGGTGGCTCAGTTGGTTAAGTGTTCGACTTCAACTCAGGTCATGATCTCACGGTTCGTGAGTTTGGGCCCCGCGTCAGGCTCTGTGCTGACAGTTTAGAGCCTGGAGCCTGCTTCGAGTTCTGTGACACCCTCTCTCTCTGCCCCTCCCCTGCTCATAACTCTGTCTTTCTCTCTCAAAAATGAATAAACATTAAAAAAAATAAAGAAGTGGGCCCTTGAGGTGATTAGGTCATAAGGATGTAACACTCATGAATCAGATCAGTGCCCCTGTAAGACCTCCCACGAACGCCCTTCCCCTTCCCTTATGTGAGGACAGTGAGATGACTGCCTCCTGTGAGCCAGGAAGCAGACCTTTAAGCAGCAAATCTGTCAGTGCCTTCATCTTCGACTTTGCAGCTTCCACAACAGAAATAATGTTTTCTTCATTTTTTATTCAAGACTTCTCAGAAAGTTTTGAAACATTCGTTATGTAGAAACTTTGCATTTTAATAATTTTTTTTTATAAGCCATCCAGGCTACAGTATCCTCTTACAGCAAACAACCAAGACTATTTCACCTAGTGTGGATATTTACATCCTCTTATTAGATTAGCTGGTGTGTAAACATACCACTTAAGGATAATCTAGCAACCTCAGTGCTCTCTCCAGGAAACTAGGGGCTTTTTCTACTTTTGGTCACTACTGTATCCTCAGCTTCTGGAACAGGACCCAGTACAAAAGGAGTATTTGACAAATACTCCATAAACTAATGAACTGACTCAGTCTAAGGCTGCTGTTTCATGAGTGCCTCTGCATAAAATAAACTTTAAGAGCTTACGGCAGACATCCCAGTTTCCAATGAATCATCTTGGCCTGGGGAAACTGAATTGATATACACATGTCCCATATCCCACCCACCCAATATTAGCCCTTTCCTGATTTTTCATTCATAGCAGCATTCCAGATACAAATTATCTTGTATGTTTTTAAAATTCACCTACTTATTTCCTCCACTTAGTTGAACTCAGACTTCCTCCATTCCTTTAACAGATACAATAGAGCAACTGATGTGTATGTGTTTGGGTTAACATCAGATTATGCCTCTGTATCAATGCATATTTTTAATAGGATGAGGAAATCAGGCTTTCCCAGCCTCAGCCTTTATACAATTCCTCTCAGTATATACTTTTCAGCCATAATACAATCTAGAAATTTTTGCTCAATCCTTCTCCACGTAGAATGTCTCCAAGCTTCCTCCTACTGGTTTTCTGTGACATAAAATAAGACATAATTGACCACAGAAGGCACGAACACATTCACTGTATTCATAAGGTTTCTGTCCTGTGCAAACCCTCTGTTATCTCCTAAGGGTGCACATCTGGCTACAGGCTGTCCCACTATGACCACATTGCTATTTGCTAAGAGTCCACTGATGTTTAATGGCGTGTGACAAGCCACAGAAGGCACTTGCATAGTCACTGTATTAACAAGGCCTTTCTCCTGCACAGCACCACTAGTCTGTGATAAGCTGTGACTCTCTGAGGGAGGATTTTCCACTTTGACTGAATCTCCACAGATCTCTCTTGTGTGTATTCTCTTATGTTTAACAAGGCAAGACATGTAGGCAAAAGCCTTTCCACACTCATTGCAGACGTAGGGTCTCTCACCTGTGTGAGTTCTCTGATGGACAATGAGCTTTTCCTTTGTGGTAAAGGCTTTCCCACACTCACTGCATTCAAAAGGTTTCTCTCCCGTGTGAATTTTTTGGTGTTTAATGAGACCTGACTTCTGGGAACAGGATTTTCCACATTCACTGCACACAAAGGGACTCTTTCCGGTGTGATGTCTTTGATGTGCTATGAGACAGGTCTTCTGGATGAAGCCTTTCCCACATTCATTGCATATATAAGGTTTCTCTCCTGTATGGATACGCTGATGTACAATGAGATTTCCCTTCTGGATAAAGCCTTTTCCACATTCACTGCAAATGTATGGTTTCTCTCCAGTATGTGTTCTCTGATGTATTTTGAGCCGTGATTTCTTGAGGAAGGCTTTGCCACATTCATTGCATTCATAAGGTTTTTCTCCTGTATGCATTTTCTGGTGTTCAGTGAGCATGAACTTTCTGTTGAACGCTTTCCCACAGAGACAACATCTGTGGGGTTTCTCTCCTGTATGAATGATCTGATGATCAGTGAGGCAGGACTTCCTCTTGAAGGCTTTCCCACATTCACTGCATACATGAGGCTTCTCTGTTTTTTGTGTTTTCTGATGCTTGCTGAATTGGGACTTAGTAATGATGAGTTTCTTGCTTTCAGGGGATTTAATTTTAGTATGAAAGTGTTCATTATTAGTGTGGAGAAAGGATTTTCCATCTCCACTAGGATCTGCAGGGTTCTTTATTTCATTGCTTCTGTTCTGGTTACGTAAAGTTAACTTTGGTTTCATAGTTTTTCCATGTAAGTCACATATATCATGATTTTGTCTTAACACGGAATGAGCTGTGCTCTGATGAACAGTATTTTCAAATGCGTTATGTTTATGCCATTGTTCTAGGCTATTCTCCATTATTTCATTTTTTAAGTGCTCCGGTAAATAGTCATCAAGTTTCCAGATTTCTAGGAAAGAAAAGAACAATGAATTCATTCATCATCTTGATTTGGAAGAAAGATCACCGAAAAACTCTCTTGATGTAAGGTGTCTATTTAGTGATGACCCTATGAAATTAGGATCAATAAAAATACATTTTAATGTTCCTCGCACATCGGATAAAACGATAATATAAATAACCCAAAGGATAAAAGTAGCGTAAAAACAAGGTTAGATCATTTGCAATGAATAAATACAGATTTGCCTCCTTTCTAAAGGAGGCCTCACAAAACATGCAGAGACTTTGAAATACACACAATTTACTGTGAGCAGCAGACCACAGGTTGGAGGGTCGCCTCATCCAAACTGGTAAGAGACTCCTTCACTTCACAAATCCTTACTGATGACTACAGTGCACGGGGCATGTGCTCATGTTGGGGACACACACACACAGAGTCATCATGTTCAGGGAGCCTACATTGCCATTTGGTAAAACCACTTAAAGAGCAAAGAAGGACACAAGGAAAACAGCTGCAGGTTGTGAAACGGGTGGGAAGGAACATTGGAGATGGAGAGAGGTGCAGGAAATCAGGTTACACTTGGAAAACGGGCCTCCCTATAGGATTCATTGCCGTGGTTGGCCTTGGGGAGCAATAATAATGGGTTCCAAGCACATGTAACCTACAAATTCCAAAAGGGAACTCCTGATTTCCCATCCCAAATCTCCTCCTCCACACAGCACCTCCATCACAGTGAATGACAACTCCAGTCTTCCCTTTAACCAGGACAGAACTCCTCAGCGCCTCCTGTCATCTGTCTGTCTTGCTCACACACAGTACCTACCTCATTGATCAATCCCACCTGCCCTCTTTAGAATCATAACCAGAACTGAACCAACACCAATGCCCTCCACCCTCGTGGAGGCCAATTTCTTTCTCATTTTACAGCAGCAGCCTCCTACTTGGCTTTCCTATTCCTCCCCTGCCGAGTCCTGTCTCCTGTACAATAGCCAAAGTGATCCTTTCAAACATAAATTACATCATGTCAAGCCTCCTCTACTTGAAACTCCCTAACGTTTTCTCATCTCATGAGGAATAAAATCAAGGTCTTAACATGTCCTTAAAAGGCCTTATGTGACCTGCTACCCCAACCCCCTGTCACTACCCCAGTGACCTTCTCTCCAGTCTTGCTCTGTCCACTCTTCCTAAATTCTTCAGATCACACTCCTGCCTCGGGCCTTTGAACTGTCCAGGTTTACTTTGGAACATTCCTTACCCAGGGGGCTGCTCACATCCCTCATCTACTTGCTCAAATGTACCTTAAGGATTTCCTATTCCTCAAATCACAGCCAAGACCAAGCACTCATTCTTCAATTATGCTGTTTTAACGTTCCTTATAGCCATTTCCACCCCCAGAGTCTTACCTTCAACCTCCATTCATTCCTTCCTCTTATAGCCCATATTTACTTAAATGTCAGATCTCATCTGCCCTCTGTAATGACCGTATCCAGATCATGACCAACACGTCCCTTCCACCCATTCTGAGGACAACCAACCTGTCATGTTGTACGGCAGCCTCCTATATGGCTTTCCTGCTTACACCCTTGCCTGCTACTGTCTACTATATACACAGCAGAGGGATTCTTTGAAAACATAATTATTACATGTCACTTGCTATGCTCTCGGGCGCCTGGGTGGCTCAGCCAGTTAAGCATTTGACTCTTGATTTTGGCTCACGTCATGACCTCACCATTTGTGAGCTCTGTGCTGACAGCGTGGAGCCTACTTGGGATTCTCTTTCCCTCTCCCTCTCTGCCCCTCCCCAGCTTGACCTCTCTCTCTCTCTCTCTCTCTCAAAATAAATAAATAAACTTAAAAAAAAAATGAACTTGCTATGGTCTCTACTTGGAACACTCCCAACCCAGCAACCTGTTAACTTCCCTCACCTCTCGGCTCTAAGGCACCTTATCAGAGGGGCGCTCCATTCCTAAAAAGGAGACCAAGACCCTACTGTCCCATTATGGTGACTAAGTTTTTCTATTTAAATGTTTACATATTTTTAAATGTTTACTTACTTATATTTGAGGTGGGGGGCAAAGAGGGAGGGGAACAGAGGATCTGAAGCACGCTCTGCCCTGACAGGAGTGGAGCCTGATGTGGGGCTCAAATTCACAAACCATGACATCATGACCTAAGCCAAAATCAGATGCTTAACCAACTGAGCCACCCAGGTGCCCTGATAACTAAATTTTTATCACAGTACTTTTCACCCCGATGACTAAATTTTTATCACAGTACTTTTCACTTCCCTAGACATATTTATTTATTTTGATTATTTTCTTTATTCCTTCTCTTAGAACGAAAGCTCTTGTGTTTTTCTTACTGCTCTTACCCTCAAGTATACACTGCTAAGCTACCAGAAACTAATTTTTAAAGGAATGAATGAAGGAAGCAGCCACATGTATGGAACACAGTGGGGAGAGTGTAGGAGAGATGATGAAACTCTGCCTTTGTGTAAGTGAGATGACACATCATAGATATCACAGAAAGAGGAATTTCATGTCACATGACAGGTAACGTAGTTAACTGGGATTCAATGTCATCAAATCCAATGGAAAAAATACAAGTTTTAGGGAAATGAACACAGCAGTGTCACATCTATAATGAACAAGAAGAAAGTTCAAAATTAGTAAATACACAAAGGAATTAAAGTAGGCATGAGGTAAGATCTGCAGAGAGTGAAGGATGTTAAAATATCTTTTTAGGGGCGCCTGGGTGGCTCAGTCGGTTAAGCGTCCCACTTCGGCTCAGGTCATGATCTCGTGGTCCCTGAGTTCGAGCCCCGCGTCGGGCTCTGTGCTGACAGCTCAGAGCCTGGAGCCTGTTTCGGATTCTGTGTCTCCCTCTCTCTCTGACCCTCCACCATTCATGCTGTCTCTCCCTGTCTCAAAAATAAATAAACATTAAAAAAATTAAAAAAAAAAAATCTTTTTAGTTAAAATTCATGAACAACTGACTCCTTTAAAGAAGAGCACTCTGGGGGCACCTGGGTGGCTCAGTCGGTTAAGCCGCCGACTTCGGCTCAGGTCATGATCTTGCGGTCCGTGAGTTCAAGCCCCGCGTTGGGCTCTGTGCTGACAGCTCAGAGCCTGGAGCCTGTTTCAGATTCTGTGTCTCCCTCTCTCTGACCCTCCCCTGTTCATGCTCGGTCTCTCTCTGTCTCAAAAATAAATAAACATTAAAAAAAATAAAAAATAAATAAAAAATAAAGAAGAGCACTCTGCAGGTAGGGAATATCTGAGGTCATGCCTGGACGGCCAGGATGTGAGATGCACGGGAGTAAAGAAGAACCTAAACTTACAGGGGCTTTCTGGGAGGAGAGAGGAGGTGAGTTCCTTGCAGTAACTGGGAACTCAGGAGAGTTGCCACGGGGATGAGTGAATTATACAGACCTAAAGTCTGGTGGATCACATTGAGGAGATGTCAGTTTGGGAATTTTCTTAAGTGAACAGAAGAAACTTAGCTTATTAGAATGCAGAAAAGTGTGAAGGGCTAGGAGACCAGATGAGAAGATGGAAAACAGAACCTTGGGAGAACTTCAGAGTGAGGACAAGGGCACAGTGAAGACTTTGGGGACCCAGCATCCTGGCTGGGGTGGAGGTTAGGAAGGAAAATCAACACTACCAATGGGACAGAGGGGTGCAGTAGTCAGAAGACAGGAATTCAAAGTGTTCTCTTTGGAGAGAGGCCTTTGGACAATGGAATTTTATAGCAAGGGAGGTCAAAGGGAATGAAGAGGAAGGGAAAGATCAGAGAATCTTAGGAAGAAGAAAACTATGCAAATAAGCAAAATATTAACATGTAGATAAAAATGAATAGATCCCAGAATAGGCAAAGAGTATATTTTTCTCTAAACTCCTACAAAAAAAAAGAGGTCGCACGTTGGGAGAGAGATGCATGGAGGCACTGCCTACCTATCCTCAAACCCTCTCACAGCTGTGACTCTTATCTGGCCAACTAGAATATGATTTCCACAGCCTAGCCCCCTCCTGGTTCTCTGACTCACCTGAACAGGTTCGAAAGGGGATGTCATCTTCCACTGTCCCTGTTGGTTTTCCTTGAGCCAACTTGGTGAGCACATCTGGTTTCCTGGGGTAAAAACCTGTTCATGGGAAATGACAGAAGACTAAGCATTGGGCTTGGGGTCTCTGAAGACCACAGAAATGTTACAGTTGACAACAAAACAATTTTCACATTACAAAAGAAAAACATACTGCCCTACATGTCTCCTCTCCCGTTGATTCTCTACTAAGTACTTGACTTCAGACACCTGATCCATGGGGTTTTCACACATCAAGGAATTCTGTGACACCAAAGGACACCGACTGGGTGTCCGACAACTTAGATCAGTTCTGACAATCTCCACCTGGTGACGGCTTCCGATCCCACAGGTTAGGGGTTCACTACCACAAGACTGCACACCTCCTCCACTTCAGACGCCAATCACAAGTCCAAGTTGTTTCTTGAGCTTCTGATAGACTAAATATGGACTGGAGGTTCCCATGACCCCCTTTTTCAGGTTCAATTAATTTGCTGGGGCAACCCACGGAACTTAGTAGAACAATTTACTTATTACGTTACTGGTTTATTATAAACAGATATAACTCAGACATAGCCCAGTGAAAGAGATACACAGTACAAGGTATGTGGGAAGGGGTGTGGAGCTTCCAGGCTGTGTCTCGGCATCCCACATTCCCTGCGCCTCCGTGTGTTCACCATTTCAAGAGGTCTCTAAACCTGTTCTTGTGGGTTTTTATGGAGGCTTCATTAAGTAGGCATGATTAAGTAAATTAAATCATTAGCCTTTGGTGACTGATTCAAACTCCAGCTGTTCTCTCCTCTCCAGAGGTGAGGTGGAACTGAAAGTTGCAACCCTCTAATCGTGGTTGGTTCCCCTGGCAACCAGACTCCATCCTTAGGTCATATAGTGGCTTTCCAAAATCACCTCATCAACATAAATCCAAATATGGTTGAAAGGGTCTTGTTACATAAATAACAAAAGACACCCATTTTACATTTATCTTCTTATAACCTAGGAAATCACAACTGTTGCAGGAGCTCTGTGCCAAAATTGGAGATGAAGGCCAAAAAGATATACATATATGTACATATACATACATATCCATATGTATGTATATATGTTAAAATATACATGTACATATGTATATATGTATACAAAAGCATACATGTATATACATAAATATATATATATCACAATACCATACATTTGTACAAAGTAAAGGTTGTGCACTTAGGTGACGGGAGAACATACCCATGTCTCTGGAGCCAGGGAGGGGACTGAGAATCTAATTTCAGAGCAGCATACATACTCCAGAGCTTTAAGAAGCCGAGAAAGGAAAGGCCACTGATGGGGACCCTCTGAGTGACACAGGGGAGCTGTCCTCACCCAATGACACCAGGTTCCTATAGTTCTCCAACATCACATCCCGGTACAGGTTCTTCTGAGCAGGGGCCAGGAGCTGCCACTCCTCCCATGTGAAGTTCACAGCCACATCATCAAACGTCAGGGATTCCTGTAATAACAGTGCTCTCTAATGAAGTGATGTCCTTTTGATGGTATGGAAGAAATGTTAAAATTTTTCTGCCTATTTCCACTCTATAGGTTTTATCTAGACATGTAGTGGTGCTTTTATTTTGGTACAATGTAGACGAAGCAAATACCTAATTAAATATTCTGTAATTGTGCACTCAGTCATCCATCCATTCTTCCAATGAGAAGTTCCTATAACATGTAGAAGTTCAATCCTGTTAACCTAGAAACACCATCCATATGGAGATGACAGACAAAAGATATATGTATGCATACTTTTCAGATTAATGGAACTGATTTTTTATAGGTCTCTACAACACCATTAGGGAACAAAGGAAAGAATAAAATAAACCAAAAGTCACCTGTGCCTGGATCATTTTTTCTGCTCTCTGAAAATGGCTGGCAATGGGGAAGCTCTGCTTTGTGTCTTCTGGATCTACTCTTAACTTCTCTTCAGAAATCTCAGTCCTGGATGAGCACTGGGTGTTATATGTAAATGACGAATCACTAAATTTTATTCCTGAAAAAAAAAAATAAATATATTTTGATTTAAAAAAAAAGCAGAATGAAAACATGAACATGTTGTTAAAATGGGGCTTGTCCTACTACTAGGTATTTACCCAAAGGACACAAAAACGCTGGCTCGAGGGGGCACATGCACCCCAGTGTTCATAGTAGTGCTATCAACAATAGCCAAAGTATGGAAAGAGCCCAAATGTCCCACTAACGAATGGATAAAGAAGATGTGGTATATATATATATACAATGGAACATTACTTGGCAATCAAAAAGAATTAAATCTTGCCATTTGCAACAACGTGGATGGAACTAGAGGGTATTATGCTAAGTGAAATACGTCATCAGAGAAAAACAGGTATCACATGATTTCACTCATATGTGGAATCTGAGAAACTCAACAGATGAACATGGGGGAAGGGAAGGAAAATCATGATAAAAACAGAAGAGAAGGGGCAAACCATAAGAGACTCTTAAACAGAACATGACAGGGATGTCCACTCTCACCATGTTCAACGTAGTATTGGAAGTCCTAACCTCAGCAACCAGACAACACAAAGAAATAAAAGGCACCCAAATAGGCAAGGAGGAAGTCAAACTCTCACTCTTCGCAGACAGTATGATACTCTATATGGAAAACCCAAAAGATTCCACCAAAAAACTGCCAGAACTGATCCATGAATTCAGGAAAGTTGTAGGATATAGAATCAATGCACAGAAATCGGTTGCATTTCTATACACCAATAATGAAGCAACAGAAAGAGAAATCAAGGAATCGATCCCACTTACAATCGCACCAAAACCCATAAAATATCTAGGAATGAACCTAACCAAAGAGTTGAAAAATCTATACACTGAAAACTATAGAAAGCTTATGAAAGAAATTGAAAAAGACACACACACACACACACACACACACACACAAAACCATTCCATGTTCATGAATTGGAAGAACAAATATTGTTAAAATGTCAATACTACTCAAAGCAATCTATATATTCAATGCAATCCCTACCGAAATAACACCAGTATTCTTCACAGAGGTAGAACCAACAATCCTAAAATTTGTATGGAACCAGAAATGACCCCAAATAGCCAAAGCAATACTAAAAAAGAAAACCAAGGCTGGAGGCATCACAATTAGGGATTTCAACCTGTATTACACAGCTGTAATCATCAAAACAGTATGGTACTGGCACAAAACAGACACTTAGATCAATGGAATAGAATAGAGAACCCCAAAATAGACCCACAAATGTATGGCTAACAAATCTTTGACTAAGTAGGAAAGAATATCCAATGGAATAGTCTCTTCAGCAAATGGTGTTGGGAAAAATGGACAGCAACATGCAGAAGAATGAACCTGGACCACTTTCTTACCATACACAAAAATAAACTCAAAATGGATAGAGGACTTAAATAGAAGATGGGAAACCATCAAAATTCTAGAGGAGAAAACAGGCAAAAACTCTTTGACTTCGGCCACAGCAACTTCTTACTCAACATGTCTCTGGAAGCAAGGGAAACAAAAGCAAAAATAAACCATTGGGATCTCACCAAGATGAAAAAGCTTCTGCATGGAAAAGGAAACAATCAGCAAAATTAAAAGGCAGCCAATGGAATGAGAGAAGATATTTGCAAATGACATATCAGATAAAGGGTATCCAAAATCTATAAAGAGCTTATCAAATTCAACACCCAAAAAACAAATAATCCAGTGAAGAAATGGGCAAAAGACATGAATAGACACTTCTCCAAAAAAGACACATAAAAAAATGCTCATCACTCATCATCAGGGAAACACAAATCAAAACTACAATGAGATACCACCTCACACCAGTATGACTTGCTAAAATTAACAACTCAGGCAACCACAGATCTTGGTGAGGCTGTGAAAAAAGAGGAACCTTCTTGCAATGCTAGGTGGTAATGCAAACTTGTGCAGCCACTCTGGAAAACAGTATAGAAATTCCTCCAAAAATTGAAAATAGAACTACCCTACAACCCAGCAATTGCACTATTAGGTAATTATAAAAAGGATACAGGATTACTGATTCATAGGGTCACATGCACTCCAATGTTTATAGCCGTGCTATCGACAATAGCCCAATATGGAAAGACCCCAAATGTCCCATCAACTGATGAATGGATTAAGATATGATATATATATATATATATATATATATATATATATACACACAATGGAGTATTAATCGACAATCAAAAAGAATGAAATCTTGCCATTTGCAACAATGTGGATGGAACTAGAGTGTATTATGCTAAGCAATGTAAGTCAGTCAGAGAAAGACATATCATATGACTTCACTCATATGTGGACTTTAAGGTATAAAACAGATGAACATAAGGGAAGGGAAGCAAAAATAATATAAAAACAGGGAGGGGGTGAAAAAAATTAAAGCTAAAAAAAACAGGGAAAGGGACAAAACATATGAGACTCCTAAATATAGAGAACAAACTGAGGATTGCCGGAGGGGTTGTGGTGGGGGATGGGCTAAATGGGCAAAGGGGCATTAAAGAAGACACTTGTTGGGATGAGCACTGGGTGTTATATGTAGGGGATGAATCACAGGATTCTACTCCTGAAATCATTAATGCACTATATGCTAATTAACTTGGGTGGAAAGAAGGGAAAGGGAGGGGAGGAGATGGGAAGGGATGGGAGGGAAGGGGAGGGGAGGGGATGGGACGGAAGGGAAGGGAAAAGAAAGAAAGAAAAGAAGCCAAAATTCTACTTTGAAGCATTATTAAAGAGAAGTGTGATTTAGAAAAAAAAAGAGAGAGAGAGAGACTCTAAATACAGAGAACAAAATGAGGATTGCTGGAGAGGAGGTAGGTGAGGGGATGGGGTAAATGGGTGATGGGCATTAAGAGGGCACTTTTCAGGATGAGCACTGGGTGTTATATGTAAGAGATGAATCACTAAATTCTACTCCTGAATCCAAGACTACACTGTATGTTAACTATCTTGAAAATAAATTAAAAAAAAAAAAATCTCAATCTTCAGTCAGGTGTATCCCATAAAAACTGACACCATATCCGTAACTTTTTTCTCCTTCACATGATCCTTTTACTCCTGGGGCATCAGGACTTGTGGGTTGAGGCGATGACATAGTCTGAGTGGTGCACTTCCTCTGGGCCCAGATGCTGTCACTACTCCTGGGCACTCACCTTAACAAATACCTGTAGTATTGCTAAGTGTCCCTTTTTTTTTTTTTTTAAGTTTATTTACTTTGAGAAAGAAGGAAAGCACAAGCAGGGGAGAGGCAGAGAGAGGGAGAGATAGAATCCCAAGCATGCTCCACACAGCACAGAAGCCCAATGCAGGGCTAGAACTCACAAACCATGAGATCATGACCTGAACCGAGATCAAGAGTTGGACGCTTAATCAACTGAGCCACCCAGGCACCTCTACTCAGTGTCCCTTTATTTAATACCCCAGAAGATTTATTCTTCAGTAAAGCCTGAGGTTCTGAATGTGGCGAAGGTTTTCCTTCATCGTGTGATGTGTAAGGGGCGGGGGGGGAGTCTGACATGAGACGAGGAAAATGAGATCCACCCAACACATGCCTCAGGAGAAGGGGAATCAGGCAGATCACTTGCACACAACAGACCACACAGAAGAGGATCAGGGCACTGTTTTCCTTTAAACCACATGTGCTCAAGTATATCTTCAGAGCTTTTTGTACAGCCTGTGAGTACAGGCACTTCAGTTTAAAAACCAAAGTACTGGGAAAATCAGAAGCATGGTTTTATAAGCAATAATGGTAATATCTTAGGAGGTTTTAAATACATAAGAAACAAAAGTACAGAACATTGTAAATAAATTGGAAAGTGGTGGGGCACTTGAGTGGCTCAGACTTGGGGTCTGGGCTGGGTGTGGAGCCTGCTTGGGATTCTCTCGTTCCCTCTTCCTCTGGCCCTTCCCAGTTCATTCTCTCTAAAAAAATTAAAAATTAAAAATAAAAATAAATTGAAAAGTGGTAAATGAAGTCGAAGTGTTCTAAGATTCCTGCATCGCTGGAGAAGAGTGTAAAAGAACTAATTAACATGAGAACAATTAACATAATTGACAAAGGAAGGTTCCATGCCGTACAGATAATGTCCAGTGTCCTGACAAAAACCAGTAATTGTCTTGATGTTCATAATTTTCATGCTGACAGAATGGGAAAATATAATGGCATGAAACTCATCCAAAACAAGGCAAAAAAGAGTAAGAAACTGAGAATAAGTGGGGTAACTACAATGCACTTGGATGACTGTTTTTAAACCAAACATACTAAGAATTATATTAAGGATAACCAGGATTCCAGTTAATTACATTAAACACAAATGCCTCAAAATTGTCCCACTGGATTAAAATTTAAAACCTAATAACATGCTAGTATAGGTTACATGTCTGAAACAATGACATGGAAAGCTCCAGAATAAAAGATTAGGAAAAAAGTATACCACGAAAAGAGTAAGCATAATCTGGTTTAACTATATTCTCAGACAAAATGGACCAGAAAGCCCAAAAATTACTAAAGAAAAAGAGAAACAACACTCACTAGTTAAGAGGTCCAATCCACCACATTATAAAAATTTGAATTTCTATGCACGTAACAACATAGCCTTGAAACGTATACAACAAAAATGGACCTGGGGTGCCTGGGTGGCTCAGTCAATTAAGCGACCGACCTCGGATCACCTCATGATCTCCCGGCTGGTGAGTTCAAACTGGGGAGTCCTGCGGAGGGCTCTGTGCTGACAGCTCAGAACCTAGAGCCTGCTTTGGATCCTGTGTCTCCCTCTCTCTCTGTCCCTTCCCTGCTCTCTGTCTCTGTCTCTCTCAAAAATAAACATTTTTAAACATTTTTAAATAAATAAATTGTATTTTCATTTATATTTCCTTCATTTTTGAGGCCTTGCTCAAAATAATATAAATTATAATAAATTATAAACATTGGAAACCGGAATGAAAATTAAGATTATACTCAGACAACATCATCATGGACATAGAAAAAGAGATTCAAAGAATTACTAACATAAAAGAGAAAATGCTCCCCCAGAAACCAGTAAGCAGATTTTCACAGATAGCTGGCTGCAACCGCACCACATACGAAGCTCATTTCACAGAAATTCAGTCATTAGCAATCGGAACTGGGACCACCACGGCTGACTAACACCAACCGGTACTTAGTAATAAACCGACATGTGGATCACCCTGCAAGAGGGGTGGATCCTAAGCAAAACGGGCATTCTGTTGGCAAAGAACAAAGTGTGAACGTAGGGCAGGCAAGTAAGCAACAGTGTTGCCCGCTGCTATGTATTAAGAGGTGAGTGCGGGCGCTGGCAAACATTTTTCTGCAAACGGATAGATATTACACATTTTCAACTTAAGATCTCTGTCGCAAGGACTCCATTCTTCCTCTGCCCCGGGAAAACAGCCATAGACGACGACTAACAGACGGCGGTGGCGATTTAGCCCCTCGGTCTGCAATAAGTCAACCCCTGGACAAAAGGCTTTACAACAAAACAAAACAAACAAACCACAGAGGGTTTGGAACTACCCTCCTGCGCTCTGCAGTCTTCTGTCCCAGCAGCCCGGCTAAGAACTTCAACCCAAACTCCAGCCCCGGGTCCTTGGCGTCCCAAGCTGCAGCCCTGACAAATGTCTCTGTACCAGACACCGATCTCACACGCCCTTATTAATCCGAAAACCGGGCGAGACACCCCGATGTCATGAGCACCCACCGGAGCCCCAACATCACTGAGCCCCAGATTAAATACCCCCCCCCCTCCGGAACCAGACACTTCGATCATCGTAAATGATGTGCCCCGCCTGCTGCAGGACTCCATACGCTCTACAGCGCGGACACGGTCGTGATCTCTACAGACCCTTAACGTCTTAATGGCCCCAAAAGTACCCCAACTACAGACACAGGCGTCACAGACTCCCACGTGGTTCCCCTCAAATACTTCCACTTTTGAGCCAGTAATTCCACAGGTCCACCCTACTCCACTTCCACGATGTGGACACCACGTCATCCCATGAGAAACAAACCTCCTATGGGACAAACCGAAAACCTTCAAGGGACAAAAGCACACACCGACCTGGTTTTCTCCAGGAAACAAGGAGACCTAAAGGTAACACTTCCGCGAACTGCTGCTATTCCTGGAACCGTCGCTCCAAGTTTTCGACAGCCTATGGCGGCCGAGGAGGACCCTAAGACGTCGAAGAAAGGCGAACAGTTGGCCGGTATTTCCGGGAGCAGTATGTCCGCGCCCACTGGCTGTGGCTTTGGGGGCGGCCATGCTGGAACGAGTGTGGGACAAGTGACGTACACGAGGCGAGGCGGCCGGTTTGCGGCTGCGAGCCGGTGATAGCCCGGAAGTCAGAAGCCGCCGAAATTATCTCATTTACTTAAAGTCGGGTCTTGCGGGAGACGGGTAGATTTTCAGACTCAATTTCTTGGAGGCAAACTTGGTGTGAGTTAAATTGCATTCTCGAGCTATGCAGGAAGCGACAAGGCCCGAGTGTATAGTATACATTCTGTATTTTATTTTATTTTATTTATTTTTGAGATACAGAGCACAAGCGAGGGAGGGGCAGAGAGGGAGACACAGAATCCGTAGCAGGCTCCAGACTCTGAGCTGTCAGTGCAGAGCCTGACCTGGAGCTGGAACTCAGGAAGGATAGATCATGACCTGAGCCAAAGTCCAATGCTTAACTGACTGAGCCACCCAGGCGCCCCTCCACGCCTTATTTTTTAAAAAAGGTTTCCGGGTACCTGGGTGGCTCAGTCCTTCAGCATCGGACTTGGGCTCAGGTCATGATCTCACCGTTCGTTTGCTCCAGCCCCCATTAGATGAGCTGGAGCCCCGCTTCTCTCTCACTTTCTCTCTCCCTGTCTCTGTGCCTCCGGGATTCTCTCTCTGGAAGAAAAAAAAAAGTTTCCAAACAGTAAAAGTTCAAGTGTGGATGGTGCAGCAGAGAACAAACTTCTGGAAAGAGGAAAATACATCTGGTAACAGGCACCCACGGAAAGCTTCTGGTGAAAAATTGCTTGCAGGAGGAGGTTTTTAAGAACAGAAAAAGATTTTGAGCAACTGGTACAATATTGTGAGATTGTTGAGCTAAATGGTGAAGAAAGAATTCTTGAGACTTTTGTGGTGCAACTTACTAAGTTAATTTAAGCAGCACCGGGACAGGAACTGTGGGCAGAAAAAGCTGCACTTTTGCTGTATGAATCTGGTGGTTATATGCTTATGGTTACTACTCAACGGCAAGGGGACACGCAGGGAGTATTGGATCATCAATGTTCTCTTAGAATTTCGACTCATAAAACTACTTACCCAAGATATCTCTGGTGCTTATCATTCAGTTTGATAGTAACTATCCGTGAGATTTACAGGCAGTCATCAGACCCTTTAAGAATGTAGCAACCTAGGGGTGCCTGGGTGGCTCAGTTTGGGTAAGTGTCAGACTCCTGGTTTCAGCTCAGGTCATGATCTCAAGGTTTGAAGAGATCGAGCCCGGTGTCAGGCTCTGTGCTGACAATGAGGAACCTGCTTGGGATTCTCTCTCTCTGCCCCTCTCCTACTGGCACTGTTTCTGTCTCTCGAAAGATAAATAAACTTTGAAAAAGAAGAAGTAGGGGCGCCTGGGTGGCTCAGTCGGTTGAGCATCCGACTTCAGCTCAGGTCATGATCTCACAGCTTGTGAGTTCAAGCCCTGCCTTGGGCTCTGTGCTGACGGCTCAGGGCCTGGAGCCTGCTTCAGATTCTGTGTCTCCCTCTCTCTCTGCTCCTCCCCTGCTCACACTCTGTCTCTCTCTCAAAAATAAATAAAGATTTTTAAAAAATAAAATAAAAAAGAAGAAGAATGTAGGAACCAGTACATATTTGATCCTTATTAGAACTATGCTGGCTATTGGTCAGCCTTCCAGACTAAAGTGAACATTCTTCTGCTTCTGTCCCTCATCAGCATGGGGCTGGCCAACACCAACTAGAGGAAAGAGCAGCTGGGAGGAACCTAAACTGGGACTGAGATCGGGGCCTCAGGAAAAGGCCACTAAAGTGAGGCCAACAAGGGTCTGGAGTCAATGAGAAAGTTACAACCAGAATTGAGAGTCCAAAAATATTAAGGTCAATAGCTTTTTTCCCAAGGTACCAAGATGATTGAATGGGATTAGTCTTTTCAACAAAGGATGCTGGGATAATTGTATTTCTGTTTGCAGAAAAATAAATTAAGACCTTTAACTCTAAATATATACAAAAATTCACTCAAGATAGATCCCAGACCTAAATATAAGGGAGAGAGGTAAATGGGAGGTAATGTTCATAAACCAAATAAATTAGCCAGAGAGTTCGTGAGACAAGACAGTAATGGATGAGCCATAAAAGGTGATAAATTGGACTTGGTTAAAATTAAAAACATTTGTACTTTTTTTTTCTTTTAAACATTTGTACTTTCTAAGCACAACATTTAAGAAGAGTGGAGCCAGGGATTGGGAGAAAATATCTCCACATTGTACATCTGATAAAGGACTTATATTCAGAATATATTAAGAATTGCCAAAACTCAACAATACCAAAACAACCATCCAGTTACTTTGGGGGGTCATGAAAATTCAAAAAAATTGGATAGTGGTGATAAGTGACATAAGAGCCTGGAGCCTGCTTCAAATTCTGTGTCTCCCTCTCTCTCTGCCCATCCCCCACTCGTGCTCTGTCTCTGTCTCTCTCTGTGTCAAAAATAAATAAACATTAAAAAAATTTTTTTTTAATTTAATGAAATGGCTCTCATGGAGAAGGAGAATTTACGAAAATGGTTGCTTGTGTCAAACCTGGAAGGAAATACCTGAGGAGACTTTTGCCATAAAATAAAAGTCCTGGGGCACCTGGGTAGCTCAGTGGGTTAAGCATCTCAGGTCAGGTCTTGATCTCAGGGTCATGAGTTCAAGTCTGCTTTTAAGTGTGAAGCCTACTTAAAAAAAAAAAAAAAAAAAAAGATAAAAAGCCTATCTTTATTCAGGGACACAGCACTTGATCATGGCGAACTACTCTGATTTTTGCAGGGACAGTGAGGAGAGGGGATGCAGGAGACAAATTTTGATTCGAATTTTTGTTAGGAATCTTGAGAAGGGACTCAAAAGACTGAAAGGAAATACTTCCCCCATCCAGAAGGTTGAGCCTCCTGGGGCACCTGGGTGGCTCAGTCCGTTGAGCATCGCTCAGGTCATGACCTCATGGTTCCAGTGTTCGAGCCTAGCATCAGCTCGCTGCTATCAGCACAGAGCCCGCTTGGGATCCTCTGTCTCCCCCTTTTTTCTGCCTCTCTCCCACTTGTACTCTCTCTCTCTCAAAAATGAACATTAAATCACACACACACACACACACACACACACACACACACACACACACACACTGGCCTGGGGTTATGAGTCTCAAAACTTCTAGACTCCTAGGCTCTCAAATCCTGCACTCCCCCAAACAACATTGACCTCAGATTCGATGTCAAGGTTACCGCAGGAGCTCTCCTCGCGCTGGACGCACCTGCCCCTTCGGAGCCCCAGGTGAAATCGGTGAGGTCGCCGAGGCGCGGTGTTCGTGGATCCGCAGCTCGCCCCGCGAAGTTAACACACGAGCCCCGCTCCCGACGCGCCGCCCTCGGCCGTCGGGCCCCAAAGACCTCGCCTGAGCGCGCGCCCGCCTTCCTCGGGGACTGAGGACGTCCCCAGGCGCATTCCCGCCTCCCGGGCCGGGCCCCTCGCTCGGGACCCACACCCGGTCAGGCGCCCCGAACCCCGAGCCTCCGAGGACTCCCCGGACCTCGTGGGACTGCGGTGCTCTCGGCGCCCTGCTGGCCAGCGGCTGGGGTCTGGGCGGCGAGGGGCGTGTGCGGCGGGCTCGGGGCTTCCGGAAGTGCGTCTCGGCTCGCTCGCTCCGGGCCCGAGGGCACTCGGGTGGGAGGTGACCTCGCTTCCTCCCTGAGCTCTCCTAGCGCTTCTGACCGGAGCAGTCGTTTTGCTGCCGGCCCTCTGTCCGGCGGGAAGAATCGGAACCGTCATGAGGGCACCCGGGGCCTTCCCCTCCTCGAAAGAGACGGTCACAGGCCTCTTCAGAGGCGGGAACCCACCCGAAGCCCATGTGACGCGGGGGCGCATTCTGATCATCAGTTTGGGGAAAAGGGCAAGCTGAGCACTTAGGCAGGAGCACCTGGGGTGCAGCCAGTTTGCGTGAAGTCCGGCGTCCAAGTGCAGGGAAGACCCCACAGAGCTTCTGGCTGGATCTTGGGTTGACTTTTCCTGAGGTCCGTATTGGACAAACCTACAGTGTCGGCCTCCTCCCGTGCTTCTCCTTTACTCACACTGGCTGCCACACGACCGTTGGGGCACTTCCGGTCACCAAATGCGTGTGGGGATTTCCGCACACCCCCGCAATTCTCCAGGACACCAGCTGGGCCCTGCAGTGTAACTCTATCCCGACACGAGCTACCTGGAGTGTCAGGTCCCACAGGTGAAGGGCTGGGCCCCACGAATGAACCCCCCTCCTCATTTCATACCCAGGGACCAGTAGTAGGTCCCCAGGTTACCTACAACTTCCGACTTGCTTACAAGTGGGAGTTCCCCACAACTCCTTCCTCCAGTTCCATTGATTTGCTAGAGCAGCTCACAGAACTCGGAGAAACACGGACACCAATTAAAAGCTAGGTTAGGGGCGCCTGGGTGGCTTGGTCGGTTAAGCCTCCGACTTCGGCTCAGGTCACGATCTCACCGTCCGTGAGTTCGAGCCCCGCGTCGGGCTCTGTGCTGACAGCTGAGCCTGGAGCCTGTTTCAGATTCTGTGTCTCCCTCTCTCTGCCCCTCCCCTGTTCATGCTCTGTCTCTCTCTGTCTCAAAAATAAATAAACGTTAAAAAAATAAAAAAAAAATTATATTAAAAGCTAGGTTAAAGCATATAGGTGAACGGCCAGATGAAGAGACACATGGAATGAGACCTGGAAGGGTCCCAAGCACGAGCTTCTGTCCTGGTGGAGTTGTGTTATGTTGCCCTCCCCCAACCTGGCTGTGTTCACCTACCTGGAAGCTCACCCATCGTTGGGAATCTTATGGAGGCTTCTTCAGGACCGACCAATTACTGACTCAATTTCCCTCTCCCCTCCCTGGAGGATGGGTGTTGGGCAGAATGTTGCAAACTTTTTAATTATGGCTTGGTCCTCATCCAGTCCTCATCCAGAAGCCTTACAGGAGCCCACCCAGAGTCACCTCATTAGAATAAAAATTGCTCCTAATGCACTCATCACTTAGGAATTTACAAGGGTTTCAGGAGCGTGTGGCGGCAACCAGGGGCAGCTGGCCACAAGGGGCAGAGACCTATATATTTCCTATTATCTCATAAGGTCAAATAGCCAACTTCAAAGAGTAAGTGCTAAATGACTCTACTTTTCTAATTAATGTTCTATAAATGACAAATTTATAGAATCTCTGATGCCAGGGAAAAGTGTCACTATGAAGGGGCG
This sequence comes from Panthera uncia, assembly GCF_023721935.1. NCBI lineage: Eukaryota > Metazoa > Chordata > Mammalia > Carnivora > Felidae > Panthera > Panthera uncia. The sequence continues at coordinate 5,947,654 of NW_026057588.1, forward strand.
GCATGGGGAGTTTGTGTCGACAACACATTCTGAATTTTTACTGTGGTGTTGGTTACAGAAACCTACATATGTGATAAAGTTTCTTAAAACTATATGTAAAAAACAAAAATGAGTGCATGTGAAAACTGGTGAGATCCAAGTAAATCCTGTGGTTAAAAGTAGTATAATAATTTCACTTTCCTCTATTTGATATTGGACCACGGTTATGTAAGGTTTTACCTTTGGAAACAGCTGGCTGAAGGGCATTTAGGAAATCTCAGAAATACTCGTTTTTGTGATTCTAAACTTATTTCAAAATTAAAAGTCACATATGACGCCGAGGTAGCTCAGTCGGTTAAGCATCTGATGGTCATGACCTCACGGTTCATGAGCTCAAACCCCGTACTGGGCTCTGCACTGATGGTACAGAGCCTACTTGGGATTCTCTCTCTCTCTCCCTCTCTCTCTCTGCCCTCTCCCATCTCGGTCTCTATTTCAAAATAAATAAACTTAAAAAAAATTAGAAGTTATATAAACGTTGCATTTACATTAATTTTATAAACCACTTGATGCTGCTTATAAACTTGGTTAAACACATCCAAATATATTGAGTTATACATATGAATATATCGTTTCATTCTGAAGTACTTCAAGTATTTGGTAATAACAATTAAACTTGGAACAAAGAAACTCAAGGGTTAATTATATAATGAAACAGGCAGAGAACACGCATAGAACACTCCTGCGTTGTACATATTAAAATTTAATACATGATAAGAGTAACTGCCACGATTTAAAATTGATAACATCAATGACAAGGCAGTCAGACATATGGCTGAAGGTATCCTGTTCTCAATGTCTGAGAGGTGTATTGTCTGTTATGTTAGACATATGACAGAACGCTCTCATGCATCATTTCCCCAAGGCCTCTTTCCTTAAGTTGTCTGGTATTTGGCTAAAGCCCACCACATTGAACGTGTTCCTAAGTTATTTCTGTGTGGATTTCCTGGCAAATACGTTACTTCAAGACCGGACTATATTTATTACCATAGGAAAGTACTTCTCTAGTGTGAATTAACATCTACTGAGGTCTTAACTTCTGGGCAAAGGCTTTCCTAGTCGTTCATGATCTGTGATGATCACGTGATAGGTCTTCTTCCCACTGAAGGCTTTCCTAGTCTGTCACATTCATAGAATCTATCTTAGTCAACACTTTTTAGATGTATAACGTCCTAAGATATTTTCATCAAGGCTGACTGCGCGAGCAGTTTTGTAAGTTTTTTGTCAACATAAAATGTGACACAACTGATCACTAAAGATAATACCATTCTTTGCATTCATTCTTCATTGCAAAATATTATCTTGAGGGCCTACAACTGGCAACAGGTTTTCCCAAAGTGACTATCTGTGAATTCTCTTGTGTTTAACAAGGATTGACAAGTGGGCAAAAGTTTTCCCACAATCACTGCATCCATAGGGCCTCTCTCCGGTATGTTTTCTTTGATGAACATTGAGCCCTGACTTGGTCGTGAAGGCTTTCCCACATTCCCTGCATTCAAATGGTTTCTCTCCTGTGTGAATTCTCTGATGGGTGATGAGATCATTTTTGCGCAAAGAAAATTTTCCACATTCGGTACATGCAAAGGAGGTTTTTCCCGTGTGAAATCTCTGATGTTGTACGAGGCAGGTCTTCTTCCGGAAGGCTTTATCACATTCGTTGCATTTGTATGGCTTCTCTCCGGTATGAGTCTGTTGATGTATACCTAGAGTACTCTTCATGGTGAAGCCCTTTCCACACTCACTGCATATATACGGTTTTTCTCCGGTATGGGTTCGCAAATGTGCAACGAGCATGCTTTTCCCAGTTAAGCCTTTGCCACACTCATTGCATATATAGGGTTTCTCTCCTGTATGAGTGCGCCTGTGCACGTTGAGATGACTCTTCTCTGTGAAGCCTTTTCCACATTCACTGCATATATAGGGCTTCTCTCCCGTGTGAGTTCGTTGATGTCCGACCAGCCGTATCTTTGCTGGAAAGCCTTTCCCACATTCACTGCATACGTAGGGTTTCTCGCCCGTATGAGTTCGCCGGTGTACAATCAGGCGGCTCTTCACGGTGAAGCCTTTCCCGCAATCACTGCATATGTAGGGTTTCTCTGCAGTATGAGTTCGCTGATGTACAATGAGATCACTCTTCATGGTGAAGCCTTTTCCACATACACCACACACATAGGGTTTCTCTCCCGTATGTGTTCGCTGATGTCTGATGAGCGGACTCTTCAAGGTGAAGCCTTTTCCACACTCACTGCATGTGTAGGGTTTCTCTCCTGTATGAGTTCGCTGATGTACGATGAGACAGTGCTTCATTGAGAAGCCTTTTCCACATTCACTGCATGTATACAATTTCTCTTCTGTATGAGTTTGCTGATGTGTGAGAAGACTGTTCTTCAGGGTGAAACCTCTCCCACATTCATCGCATATAAAAGGTTTCTCGCCAGTATGAGTTCGATGATGTGCAACAAGACGCCTCTTCTCAATGAAGCCTTTTCCACATTCGTTGCATATATATGGTTTCTCTCCTGTATGAGTTTTCTGATGCGTAGTGAGACTAAACTTTGTAGAGAAGGCTTTCTCACATAGACTGCATTCATGGGGCTTCTCTCCTGTATGAGTTCGCTGATGATAAACGAGCCGACATTTCTTGATGAACGCCTTCCCGCATTCATTACATGTATAAGGCTTCTGCCCCATATGAGTTTTCTGGTGTATGTTGAATTGTGATTTCTTAGGAAATGTTTTGTCACATTCAGTGCATTCATAATGTTTCAGTCCTGTATGAATTCTCTGATGTTCAATTAGCCTGGATTTTCTGGAGAATGCTTTCCTACACATACCGCATCCATGAGGTTTCTCTCTAGTATGAACTCTCTGATGATCAGTGAGCCGAGACACCTTGACAAAGGCTTTCCCACATTCACTGCATACATGGGCTTTCTGCGTATTTTGAGTTCTCTGTTGTTTCATGACCTGGGAATTATTATTAATGGGTTTTACACCTGCAGGAAATTTATTTACACTATAAAATTGTTCGTGGTTACCATAAAGAAGGGATTTCCCATCTTCATGAAACTCAGCAGAGTTCTCCAAATCACAGCTTATACTCTGGCTTTCCAAACTTGAATTTGATTTTAAAGGTTTTTCACGTAAATCAAACATATCATAATTTTGTTTCAACAGAAAATCACTTTCACTCTGGTTAAAAATGCTTGCAAATGTATTATGTTCACAGCATTGTTCCACACTCTTCTGAATGCTTCGATTTTGTAACTGACACTGCAGGGGATCATCAACTTTCCTGATTTCTAGGAGAGAAGAGAACAATGAATCACTCTGTCATCTCTCATAATCTTAGTTTGGAATAAAACTGTTTTAAAAAGGCCTTCATGTGAAGTAGTTATTTTAAGTGACAATCCTACAGGTGGTATAATAAGAAATACATTTGGTCTCTATCCACAGTTCTTGGTACAGAGCTTCTAAATGTCCTAACGGGAGTTTCTTTTGTTATTCATAACAAGCCCTTTCAATCACAACTGAGTTTATGCTAATGAGGCGATTTAGCATAGGGTTCCTACACAACCACGAAATGGGGCTGGTACCCAGAAAGACCAAGCGATTATAAGGTTGGAACTTTCAGCCCCACCCACCAAGAAAGGGAAAGGCAGGAGGAACTAGAGATTACAGCTGTACAGAAACTCTCGGGGCACCTGGGTGGCTCAGTCAGTTAAGCTCTTGACTCGACTTTGGCTCAAATCATGATCTCACGGTCTGTGATATTGAGCCCCATGTCAGGCTCTGTGCTGACAGCACGGAGCCTGCTTGGGATTCTCTCTTTCTCTCTCCCCCTCCCCTGCTCATTCTTTTTCTTTCAAAATAAGTAAACATTTTTTTAAAAAAAGCTCTATAGAAACTCTTAAATAAAATCTGATCAGCTTCTGGGTTGGTAAACACATCCGTGTGCCAGGAGGGTGGTGCACCCCAGTTCCATGGAGACAGAAGCTCCTGCATTCAGAAATCCTTCATACTTTGCCCTATGTACCTCTTCATTTGGCTGTTCATCTGTATCCTTTATAAATCCTTTATTAAGCTGGCAAACACAAGTGCTTCTCTGAGTTCTGTGAGCTACTCTAGCAAATTAATTGAACCCAAAGAGGGGGACATGGGCATCTACAATTTATAGCCAGATGGACAGAAGCATAGGTAACAATCTGGACTTGCAACTGACATCTGAAGTAGGGACAGACTTGTGGGACTGAACCTTTAGCTTATAGGATCTGACATTCTTTCCAGGTAGATAGTATCAGCATTGAGTTAAATCTGTAAAACATCCTGATTTTATTCTAGGTACAGACAACTGAAGCAAAGGATTAAGAAGGCATTGCAGTTTGTGAAGCACAGTTAAAGAAGCAGTGGAGAAGTAAGAGGTAGAGGAAATCAAGATATATTTAAAGAAAAGATAAGGTTCACTGATGGGCTCAACGGGAGAAGTGGGAAGAGGTTAATGAAAGCGAGGACTCATGGATCACTTCAGGAATTGTGTGGCTTGGGCTGCTGGACAAAATGTCTCTCACTAAAATAAGGAATATTACTGAAGTCCAGAATGAGGGGAAAATCTAGCATGCATTGTGAAACATGCATGCTAAATGTGAAGATGTTATCTTAAAATGTGAAATCACATCTTAAAATGTGAGATTTTTTTAAAAGTTGATTTATTTTGAGAGAGAGTGAGCACATGAGGGAAGGGAAGGGATAGAGAGAGGGAGAGACAGAATCCCAAGCAGGCTTTGTGTTACTGGAGGGCTCAAACTCATGAACCATGAGATCATGACCTGAGCCAAGATCAAGAGCCGGATGCTTAACCGAGTGAGCCACACAGGCACCCCTAGATTGTTGAATTGTACACCTGAAACTAATAGAACACTGTATGTTAATTATACTTGAATAAAAAAAAATCAGACTCAAGTTCTTGAAAAATTAGTAGAAATTCCATTTGCTATCACTTTAAATTTATTTTTATTATTTATTTATTTATTTTAACATTTATTCATTTTTGAGAGAGAGACAGAGAGACAGAGAGACAGAGAGAGTGAGTGGTGGAGGGGCAGAGAGAGAGGGAGGCACAGAATCCAAAGCAGGCTCCAGGCTCCGAACTGTCAGCACAGAGCCCGACGTGGGGCTCCAACTCATGAACTGTGAGATCATGACCTGAGCCGAAGTTGGACGCTCAATCTACAGAACCACCCAGGTGCCCCATTTTGCCATCACTTTACAAATTGAAAAGTAATAATACATGGGTACATCCAGTATCAGGGTGTGACTGAATTACAATAACAACAACAACAACAACAACAACAACAACAACAATGTCAGGGAGTGCTTCAGAGCCTGGAGCCTACTTCTGCATCTTTCTCTCTAACCCTCCCCTGCTCGTGCTCTGTCTCTCTCTCTCTCAAAAATAAATAATAAAAATTAAAAAAAAATCATGTGAAAACAAAAGCTTTAGGAAAATAAATGCAGTGATAACATCTAATAATTAAAGGAAAATCTGAATTAACAAAACCATGAAGGAAATCATTTGAAGCAGACATAACTTATGACCTAGTTTGGTCTGGCAATCATGTGGCATGTTAAAAAAGATATTTTCTTGTTAATTAAATAACCTCTGAGAGCTCAGCAAGCAGAGAACATTCAAGGTAACGCCAGGATGGGGACAATTTAAAATGTGTAGTTGTGTTGAACTCAAAGAGAACCTAAATTTTATTTTTTTTTAAGTTTATTTATTTATTTTTTGAGAAAGACAGAGACAGCACAAGCAAGGGAGAGGCAGAGACAAAGGGAGACAGAGAATCCCAAGCAGGCTCCGTGTTGCTAGCACAGAACCCGATGCTCTGTGGTTTGAGCCCACGAAGCCGCGAGATCATGACCTGAGCCGAAACCAAGAGTCGGATGCTCAACCGACTGAGCCACCCAGGCACCTCAAGAACCTGCATTTTAAAAAAAGGATGAAAAAAAAAATAAATAATAAATAATAAATAAAAATAAAAAAAGGATGAAGAGAAGATGATTCCTGTGCTCACACACAGAATGGGAAGTTACGGCTGGCTGCCATGAAGAAGGGTAAAATATATAGGATGAAAGCATGCATTAGACAATATTGAGAGAGAAGTCAATTGGACATCTTAAGAAAAGAGAAACGAGGTTGACTCACGGGAATGGAGGAAACTTAAGAGTGAGGAGAACTGAGAAGAAAACAAAAACAAAAGTATGGAGAACTTCAGGGGTTCCCGGGGTGGGGGTGGGGACAAAAAACGACATAAATGCACAGCAAAAGCTAGGTTACCATGGAGACCAAGTATCAAAGGAATAGTCAGAAGTTATGGAAGGAAATCATTATTTCCTGGTAAGCAGGCATAGTAGTGAGAAAAAAGTGGGGAAGTCAAAGTTGTTTTTTTCCAGAAAGGCCTGGAAAGTGGAATTTCACAGCAGGAGAGACACTGTCACAGTGGATGAAGATTAGAAAGTCCGAGGAAGAAGATGACTATGCAAAACAAACAAAAACAAGAAGTATATAAAGCAAACAGGGAACAGGGATCAGATCTCAAAAGAAAAAAAGGGATATATTTTCCTCGAAATTTCAACAAAGAAGAAGAGTTCCCATAGAGGAAAACAGATGTGGGGAGGGGCTGTCACAGCTGTGACGCCTTCTCTGTCTGACCAGGGTACTGCTTCTGCAGCCACCCTCCACCCTGCCAACTTCTCACTCACCTGGGCAGATTCGACTGTCGATCTCATCTTCTGTTGTCCAAAGTTCTCCTCCTTCCAACTTGGAGAGTGCATCTGGTTTGCTGGCGAGATACCCTGTTCGTGAGAAATGATAGAGGACTCAGTGGTTGGGGCACCGGGGTGGCTCAGTTGGTTCAGCGTCCGACTGTGGCTCGGGTCACGATCTCGTGGTTCGCGGGGTCAAGCACCATGTTGGGCTCTGCGCCAGCAGTGCGGAGCCTGCTTGGGACTCTCTCTCTCTCTCCCTTCTCTCTGCCCCTCCCTGACTCACACTTTCTCTCTCTCTCAAAATAAATAAATAACCAAAAAAAAAAAAAAAAGAAGAAGAAGACGACTCCGTGGCCTGGGGTATATCAGGAGGGCATAATGTTACATTTTAGGGAATAAACAATGTTTCACATCTGTAAACATCAAGGCTTTTCTCTCAAGAGAGGGGACATTATATTCTCTTGTCTGAGAGAAGAAAAGGATGCGAGAATCTATCATGTCAGAGTACTAAAGAGTTAAGTAGCTGAGAAAGAAAAAAACCACTGGCAGAGCACCCTGTGAGAGACACAGAGGAGTCGTCCTCACCCACGGACACCAAGTTCCTGTAGTTCTCCAGCATCACGTCCCGGTACAGGTCCTTCTGGGCGGGGGCCAGGAGCCGCCACTCCTCCCGGGAGAAGCCCACGGCCACGTCCTCAAATGTCAGGGATTCCTGTTATAACACAGTTACATTTAATGAAATGATGTTCTTTCAGTGATATGTAAAAAATGGATAAGGGAAACTATTCTGTTCATTTCACCATAAAGGAAGTTGGTGGTTTTTGTTCTTTAATACATGGTGATAGAATAAGAAATCTTGTAAAATATTATGTTACTGTGCAGTCTTCTCCTCATCAAACAAAGTTGAAAATCAGAGAAAGTTTCTGTAATATGTACCATTAAATCCTCTTGCTGGTGTAAGAACATCTGTATAAATTTGAGCATCTATTTGCCAATATGGAAGTACGTAGATGAATAACACAGATTTCTAAGTTCACCACGAGCATGTGAACCAATACCAAAATCAGTGATGAAGACTGCAGATATGCTAGAATCACCAGAAAACCCATACTAATTTCAGTGGTTAATATACTAAACAAAATAAAGGAACCGTATAATACATGTATAAAGCAAAGAGATTAATGATCAAGCAAATTTATAAAAAAAACTACAAATATACTTATAGACACATAGATGTACATAGACAAATATATATATGTATGTGTGCATATCATTAGGCAGAGTTAACACTCCAATAGAAACAATGAAGAAACAGCTGCAGGAACCACGTTTTTACATTTATGAGAAGTAAGGGCAGTTAAGGCCTTTACTCACCACAACAGATCTATGAAGAACGATCAAAGACCTATGTGAACTTCAAACCTATGTGTCATGAAACATTAACATTCCCTCAAGGAACTAGTCTGTTTTCTCCTCACAGTCGATGCCTGTGATACTGTGATATAATAAGAGGTATATATTTGGTATTCATCTCCAGTTCCTAGCACAAAGCTCCTAAAGCCTTTAGAAGGGCTTGCGGTGGGAGGGACACCTTGTGTTATTTGTAACAAGCCCCTTTCAACCATACCCGAATTTATATTAACGAGGTAACTCTGGTGGGCCCCTAGATACCCTAAGGATGTGGCTGGTTGCTATGAGAACCAAGCTATTGATTAGAGGGCTGGAAGTGTCAGCCCTACCCCAGGGTAGGGAGGGGAGAGGAACTGGAGATTGAGATAATCACTAAATGCCCAGTGATTTCATCAATCGCCTCTACATAATGAAACTTCCATAAAAAACACTAAACTACAGGGCTGGGGTGTTTCCATGTTGGTTAACACATCAAGGTGCTGGGAGGGTGGCTTGCTTGGAGATGGCATGGAAGGTCCTCGCCCCTTCTCCCATACCTTGCCCTATGCTTCTCTTCCATTTGGTTGTTCCCATCTTGTAGCCTTTATAATAAACTGGTAAATGTGAAGTAAAGTGTTTTCCTGAGTTACGTGAGCCATTGGAGTGAATTCTCGAACCCAAGGAAGGGATTGTGGGAACTGCCTATTTGTAGCCAAGTCAGAAGTATGGGTACCCTGGGCACCTAATGCTTGGCATCTGTAATGAGGTCAGTCTTGTGGGACTGAGCCCTATAAATTTGTGGAGTACGACAGTAACTCCAGGTAGTTAGCGTCAAGATTGAATCAGATTGTACACAGTGGTGTCTAGAGAGTTGAGGAACTGGTCGTTGGTATGAAAAAATTCACATGTTTGGTATCAGAAGTGTTGGCAGTAGAAACAGATCACAGTAACTAATGCCTGCCATGTAACTTACCAAGATTCTCTCATGATGGCTGTCAGAGATATGTGCAACATTGACAGGTATCGTGACCTACAGGGTCTTGCACAATCACATATATTCCAACAAGAGCCACAAAGTATGAATCCTATGAAAAATATGTTCCTGATCCTACTTGGCCCAGATTTCTCCAGATCCTGCTATTCTCAATTCAAACTTTTTTGTTTAATTGCACTGATTTTTTTTTTTTTTTCTACAGGCCTCTACAAATCCATTGGGGGAGGGGGAGGAAAGAATAAAAGAAACCAAAAGTCACCTGGGCCTGGATCATCTTCTTCTGATTTTGGGAAATGGCTGCTAACCGGGATGCTCTGTCTTTAGCTCTTCTGGATCAGCTCTAAATTTCTGTTCAAAAATCTCAGTCTCCAGTCAAAGGTTTCCCCAGAAATGCTGATGCCTAAGTCTTGGAATCTTCTCCTTTTTCCCTGGATTCCTCTTGTCCCTGGGGAGCCAGCACCTACAGGCTGAAAAGCAAATTACTCTGAGCGGCACAATCTCTTTAGGCCCAAATATTGTCACTGTCGCTATGCATTCACCTTAAACCAAGGCCCCCAAAGATCTGTCTTTTTGAAAAGAGAGGGAAAAAAACCACAAGATGAAGGGGTGGGCCTATGCCGGAGGACCGCGCCTCCTCCTCTTGAGTAACAGGACTCCCACCCTTCCCTAGCCAATCGGCCAAGGCCACGACCCTTCCCCAGCCAATCGGCTGAGGCCACAGCCATTACCTCACCAACTGCCCCTAGACCCCAATAAAACCTTTGTGCTTTTGAAACTCGCTCTCTCTCCCTGGTATCTCACCGCTGTGTGGGTACAGGTAGGGGATTGAGCTCGAGCTAGCTCGAATAAAGGCTCTTTTGCTTTTGCATCGGACTCGGCTCCCTGGTGGTCTTTGGGGATCACGAATTCTGGGCATAACAAAGAGACTCTTCATGATAGAGAAGAAACTGAGGAGTGATGGAGGGAGGTGGGTGGGGGATGGGCTAGATGGGTGCTGGGTGCTAAGGGGGGCACTTGGGATGAGCACTGGGTGTTGTATGTTTAACCAACTGAGCCACACAGGCGCCCCCCACTGGCTGTGGTATGCAAGTGATGAATCACTGAATTATACTCCTTGAAACCAATATTGCACAGTGTGTTAACTAAAATTTAAAAATTAAAAAAAAATCGGTCTTTTTATTAAGTGCTCTGGGCCAAGTGGCAGGGGCCTCCTCAGGCACATCATTTTTAGGAAAGAGGACACACAGACAGTAAGAGATACACATTTTTATCTTAAATCATGCATGTCCATCTACCTCTGCAAAAGTCTTTTTACATCCTAGGGGACATACACTTTGGTTTTGAGAACATCATGCTAATAAGCAAATAATAACACATTGTCTTCATAATTTCTCATTGCCATCCAGTTCTTCATACTCTGTAGAGTATTATAAGTATAAACCTGTATAGGATAGTTGGCAAAAACATTCTTTGGAAATAGAACTGAATTTTCAGGCGAAAGCACACAGTATTCTTCATCAGAAGACCTGTGTTACAGCAAATAAGAAGGTTCTTCAAGCAAAAGGAAAGGATCTTCCAATGCAAGCAGAGGAGCAAGGAGTCAAGAGAAATAAAACTGGTAAATAAGAGTTGAAGTCAGTCAGTACCAACTGGAAACATAATAATGATCATCTCTCAGAAGGTTTTAAAAACATGAAGAGTTAAGATATTCCATGACAGGGGCACCTGGGTGGCTCAGTCAGTTAAGTGTCAGACTTTGGCTAAGGGCATGATCTCGAGTTTCAGGGGTTCGGGCCCCACGTCGGGTTCTGTGCTGACAGCTCAGAGCCTGGAGTGCTTAGGATTCTGTGTCTCCCTCTCTCTTTGTATGCCCCTCCCCCGTTCACACTCTGTATCTCTCTCTCTCTCTCTCTCTCTTTCAAAAATAAACATTAAAAAATATTAATGATAAAATAAAATAAATAAAGTAAAAAATAAAGTATTCCATGGCAGCATATAACATAGAAGTGGTGAATGAAAAACTGTTCTAAAATCTCTGTATAGGGGCGCCTGGGTGGCGCAGTCGGTTAAGCGTCCGACTTCAGCCAGGTCACGATCTCACGGTCCCTGAGTTCGAGCCCCGCGTCAGGCTCTGGGCTGATGGCTCAGGGCCTGGAGCCTGTTTCCGATTCTGTGTCTCCCTCTCTCTCTGTCCCTCCCCCGTTCATGCTCTGTCTCTCTCTGTCCCAAAAATAAATAAATGTTGAAAAAAAAAATTTTTTTAAATAAAATAAAATCTCTGTATAGACAGAGAAGAATATAAAAGTACTAATTACCATAATACTTCGACAAATACAAACTGTATGTTATTTTGCAATCTCTAGTGTGAATAAAACTAATATATATATTTTTAAACATACATAACTACATTTTAAAAGGGAAAAAAATATAATGCACATGGCTTCTGTAGCAACTACTCAACTATACTACTATAGCTCAAAAGCAGTCATATTAAAAAAAAAAAAATAGGTGTGGCTGAGTTCCCATAAGACTTTATTAACAAAAACAGGCACAGGCCCAGATTCAGTTCATGGGCTCTACTTGCCCAACTCCAAATGAGAACGCAAAAGCCACATAATCATCTAAATCAAGGGTCAGTAACACAGGGCCTAGACCACCTGTTTTTGTAAATAGTTTTGTGGGAATACAGCCAGATCCACTTGTTGACCATTCTCTCAGGCTTTCACACTCTATCTACAAAGGTGGAGTTGAGAATTTACATCTGAAAACATTACCCAGTACCACACACTTTGAAAAAATAATCAAAGATGACTTTTGAATATAGAAAGAGGTATGGGCGTCTGGGTGGCGCAGTCGGTTAAGCATCCGACTTCAGCCAGGTCACGATCTCGCGGTCTGTGAGTTCGAGCCCCGCGTCAGGCTCTGGGCTGATGGCTCGGAGCCTGGAGCCTGTTTCCGATTCTGTGTCTCCCTCTCTCTCTGCCCCTCCCCCGTTCATGCTCTGTCTCTCTCTGTCCCCAAAATAAATAAAAAACGTTGAAAAAAAAATTTTAAAAATAGAAAGAGGCAAATCATCAGTATTCACCTAACACGTCTGTGTACATCTTTAGTCAGGTGGCTGGCTACAACATTTAAATAGAAAAATTCTAGGGGCGCCTAGGTGGCTCAGTTGGTTAAGCGACTGACCCTCCATCTCAGCTCAAGTCATGATCTTGAGGTTGGTGAGTTCAAGCCCGGAGTAGGGCTCTGCACTGACAGTGCAGAGCCTGCTTGGAATTCTCTTGCCTACTCTTTCTGCCCCTACCCCACTTGCTTGCTCTCCTCTCTCAAAATAAATAAGTAAACTTAAAAAAAATTTTTTTTTTAATTCTAGGGGCGCCTCAGTGGCTCAGTTGGTTGGGCGTCTTGACTCTTGATTTCGGCCGTCTTAGGATCACGCCCTGTGTCAGGCTCTGTGCTGAGCATGGAGCCTGCTTAGGATTCTCTCTCTCAATGTCTCTCTCTCTCTCTCTCTCTCTCTCCCTCTCTTTCCCCCTCTGCCCTGTTCCCCCACTCACACTCTCTCTAAAAATTAAAAAAAAAAAAAAAATCTAGACCATTTTAAAGCATACACAGGTCAAGGTCAGTATTAAAGAGCAGGACATTTCATGGGGATAATTTAACATTTTTAAAGTTTATTTAGTTACCTATTTATTTATTTATTCTTAGAGAGAAAGCCCGAGCAGAGAAGAGGGGAAAAGGGAGAGAGAGAATCTTAAGCAGGCTCCACACGCAGCACAAGCCTGACTCGGGCTTAACACAGAGTCAGATGCGGCTGCTCAATCGACTTAGCCACCCAACCACACCTAACATTCACTTAGGCAATAAAAGTATCACCAGTAACCGAAAAATCCACTTCTAAGAACTTCTGAAAAGAAATACTGACAACAGTGTAATATTTGAGAGGTCATTTTTAGTTCCTCATTATCTTTTTTCATAAGAGCACTTATGTTTTAAGTCAGAAAATTATTGGCATTCTACATTTAAATTGCTGTTGCTAGATCATTAATGTAAGTTCACAACTTTACTTTAAAAAAGAGAGAGAAGTAAGGAAGGAGGTAGGGAGAGAGAAAATGAGTTACACATACAAATTTCACACAGCACAAAACCATAAATATGGGGAAATTATCAGCCTTTTTACTCAAATACACTAGGCTCCTGCCATCACAGACCACAATTTTAGGTATTTTACTACACTTCTCTTCAAAACAACCCTGAGGGAGAGAGTTTAACTTCTCTTTTTGCCAAGTGGTTAAGAGACACAGGTCACACCCATCACACAATGGAATTGAAAAATCAGATTAAGGGGCACCTGGGTGGCTCAGTCGGTTAAGCGGCCGACTTCCGCTCAGGTCATGATCTCACGGTCCGTGAGTTCAAGCCCCGAGTCGGGCTCTGTGCTGACAGCTCAGAGCCTGCAGCCTGTTTCAGATTCTGTGTCTCCCTCTCTCTGACCCTCCCCCGTTCATGCTTTGTCTCTCTCTGTCTCAAAAATAAATAAACGTTAAAAAAAAAAAATTAAAAAAAAAAAGAAAAATCAGATTAATTTCGTTCCAAAATTCACTTTCATTCCACTTCACAACAGGCCAAGACTATTTGTAAATAAAATCTCTGTTCATTAAGTAAACAAAGGAAACAAGTAAAAAGCTATTGGAACGCTATTAATCATGTAATTGCAGAGGCATTTAGAGTACTGGCAGTGATCTGCAACTGTCTTTAAAATGCACCAACACCGGGGCACCTGGGTGGCTCAGTCGTCTAAGCGTCCGACTTGGGCTCAGGTCATGATCTCACGGTCTGTGAGTTCGAGCCCGGACTTGGGCTCTGTGCTGACAGCTGGGAGCCCGTCAGCTGGGAGCCTGGAGGCTGCTTCCGATTCTGTGTCTCCCTCTCTCTCTGCCCCTCCCCCACTAGTGCTCTGTCTCTCTCTCTCTCTCAAAAATAGATAAACATTAAAAAAATAAAATAAAATGCACCAAAACCAACAAGAAGACTGATTCATGAAAAGAAGATGGATAGAGGCTCAGGTAACTAATTGGTAGAGCTAGTCTAGTCCGAAGTTAATGGTAAAATCTAGGTGGTAGGTATATGAATGGTTACTTTAAAATTCTTTCAGTATGTATGTGTGAAAATGTTCTACACTAAAATGTTGGGTGGAGAGAAAGATACTGTAATTAGAATTTAGTAGGGTGGCCAAGAAGCAAATAAGTATTTACAGTTAATTGATCTTTTACATTACAGAAAATGATAAGGAAAAGGGAGTCAGAAAGTAATAACACGCGTACAACTGCAGTAAAAATAAACAGTTTATATTGGAAACGAAAGGCTGGGGAACAAATCCAAGGGTATAAATGCATAATCATAAACTGTCCCCCAAATGATACCTAAACATCTCAAACATTTCATCTCTATATAGATTATACATAGGCAAATGCTTAATACGAATCCACTCACAATATCACCGGTTCACACGTTAAAAACAATCTGTGTTTATTATACGAAATAAGGCCAAGGAGAAAATCATAGTACCATTTACACAACTTATCTGAATTATGAATATTAAGCACATAATCTAAAAGCCTCAAATTGAAATCTACTAAAATGTTGACAAGGATTATCCCTTGTGAACGGAACGTACAGTGTGATAAGAACGTACAGTCTGGTAAGAGATTTTACTTGGGTCAGAATCTGAAAAGAAATATCCAAGAGGAATGTGCAAGGAATCTCGGAGGACAAAAGAGAAAAGGCGGCAACTTCAACATAAAACTGCTATTAGATAGGCTGGCTCGTTCATCTCGGCAAAAACTTTCATTCCTGGGAGTCCGAGGGTACGAAGTGGCGCCGGCTGCCAAAAAACCAGAGCTGAAAAAAGGACCCGGGGCGAAAGGGCAGAAGCGGGGACGCACACCCGCTGTCGTTGGCGGCAGCCCAGGCCCGAGCTCCGCACGCCGCGGCCAAGCCCCCCGCCTCCAGGCGCAGCCCACGCTCCCACCCGTACCCCCGACGCACCCGGCGGCCCCCGCGTGAGCTCCACGGACCCCGACCCGTGAGCCCCGAACCAGCTCGTCTCTGAGCCCCGAACAAAACCCGCTCCACTTGCAGCTGACCGCCACCACCCTCCCGCTCGCAATCTCTGAGCCCCAGCGAGTAAACGGCCCCCAAATGTGCCCTCTGCACCCGGTCGCTGTTCCCGAGAAATCTTTACCCACGAACTACGAGAGCACCTCCTGACCGAGACCACGGGCACCGCAAGCGCACACCCTAACACGGAAGAACACCCACCCACGGTCTCCTCCCGCAAGAATTCCACCCACCCCAGGCAGACGCTGACGAACCCTCCCCGGCCACAGTCCGCGAACGCACCTGATTCTCGCCACACGCCACTGCGACCGACCGGCACCTGAACTTACTTCGCTGAACTTCGTCCGCGTCCCTCAGCACCGCGGGGCTGCGGCCAACAAGGGTCTGAAGCATTTCTAGAGAAAAGACAACTGGACCCTGGCTCTGCCGCTGCGGCAACATGGCCGCACCCTGGCCATGCCCCGTGGGGGCAGCCATCTTGGATCTCGGCCCTACGGGGCGCCAAGAGCCCGATTCCGCGCCCGCCGGCAGGGGCGGCTGGGAAAGTGAAAGGGCCGGTCAGTCCCGGCAGAAACGCACAGGTGGGAGGCGCAAAGCTGGAGCTTACGCCAGGCAAAAAACGGTGCGGGGAAAATCCCTTTCAGCGAGCGGACTGGAAAATTAAAATTAGGACACGGCTCGGTTGGCGTGGTCCTGTTAACAGGAAGTGGAGGTATTTGTACAGCACAGAACTCACAGAAGCCTCCTCGGGGGAGTTTCCAGCAGAAATGGGTTTGAAGCGACTTTTGGACGGAGAACAACGTTCGCAGAAGCTCTGAGGGCACAGGGATGACGGTCACTGATTAGGAAAGAAAACCGCTGGAACGCGCCAGTTAGGCGTGGGCAAGAGTAATGGGGTGGGAAGGCCACTAAGGCCAGCGAAAGTGAGAGAAGATCAATGCCCAGGGAAGGGCGGAGCCTAGGCTGCACACTGAGCTTTTCCTGGGTCCAGAGAGGAAGGCAGGGCTCTGAGGACCAGTGGCCAGGAATAGGCAACTGTGACAGCTTCCACAAGAATAAAAGTTGTGTAAAAAAAAGAATGTTATACCACATGTGTCAATTGCGAAAAGCATCAACAATCACAGCAATATAAATCCTAAATTTGGATCCAACTGAACCTGTCATATATATTGGAAGAATGGAGGGAAAGGACAGGAAAGGCCTGAGTGTGTGTGTGTGTGTGTGTGTGTGTGTGTGTGTGTGTGTAAGAGAAACCGCCAAACTTTTCCAGAGTCAATGTGTCAGTTTCCATTCCTATGATCAATACATGAGATCCACTCTTCCACACCCTATTACAAAAGGAATAAGAGAAAGGCCAACCTAATTTTTTAAATAACTAAATAATAAACAGGCCATTTACTTTTAAAAGTCGCAAGTACTCATAACAAGTTTTAAAATGCGTCTAATATTCAAATAAATGCAAAATAAACATGAAACAAAAACATTTTAAACCTTAACATTCATGATGAGCAACATTCACAGTGGCGAGGCCATGTGGATAAAGGCACTCTTATGCTAAGCCTAAGTTTTATTTTTTCTCATCTGCATAGTAGGTAACTGTTGTCCACCATGTACAGCTTTGAATTAATTGAGGTTATTATCATGCTTATCACAGTTCTAAGTTTAAAAGATGCACACCACATTTAATAAGTTTTAGGTATTTGGTATGTTTAGGACGACAGGCTTCAGACCAGAGTATGTAAATTAGTAAAATGTTTTTAGAGTACAATCTGCAATTATCCAATTTAAGCTTTTCATTCTCCTTGAGCCAGGGATTAATATTAAGAATTGATTCAGTAGAAATTAATCTTTTTGAGAACAAACATGTACAAGGATATTTATGGTATAAATTTTGACAAATGTAAGGAAATAAAACACTCTTGTGATTCTTAAATTTACTCTTGCAGGGCGCCTGAGTGGTTCAGTCGGTTAAACGTCCAACTCTCGATTTTGGCTCAGGTCACAATCTCACAGTTCATGAGTTCGAGTCCCACATCCGGCTCTGCACTGACAGTTCAGAGCTTGCTTGGGATTTTCTTTCTCCCTCTCTCTCTGCCCCTCGCTTGCTTGTTCTCTCTCTCAAAAATAAACATATTTAATTTAAAAAAATAAATTTATCCTTCCATCTCTATATTCACACTTTTGGATAGCATCCCCTCCTAGGGACTCTGACTAATGTGTCCAATAAGACAGTAACAAACAGGACAGAACCAGACTTGCTCAGTGAGGTATGGTATATGGTTCTCTTGAAGCTCCTCTAACACATTATACTAGAGCCCAGGCTAGCCTCTTGCAGCATGAGATTGTGAATGACCCCATCCATTCCAGGGACACTTAGACGTGTAAAAAAAAAAAAAAAAAAAAGCCATCTAGCTCATGCAGCCCCAGTCGAAACAGCCCACACTAGACAATCCAACCCTAGACCCACACAACAGAATTGGTAAATGTCTTTAGACATTAACTTTTAGGAAAGTAGTTTTGTAATGCAGTCAAAAGAAACAAATACCAGTATGAATGTACACCGGTAGGTGATTTGTTAAATCAGAGATGTCTCTTCATGAACAACCTACAGACATACTGTAAACTGGTGCAGCCACTGTGAAACAGTACGGAGGTTCCTCAAAAAATTAAAAACAAAACTACAATATGATCCACCAATTCTCCTGTATCCACTCAAATGGAATGAAGTCACTGTTTCAGAAACACAGCCGTACCCCCACGTTCACTGCAGTATTGTTTACAATAGCCATGCATCAAAAGCTAAGTGTCCTATACAAACGAATGGATTTAAAAAATGTGGTACAGGCACAAACACACACAACTGAATATTCAGCCATAAAAAAGAAAACCTTGGGACACCTGGGTGGCTCAGTTGGTTAAGCATCCAGCTCTTGGCTTCAGCTCAGGTCACGATCTCACGGTTTGTGAGGCTGAGCCCCGTGTTGGGCTCTGCACTGACAGCGTGGAGCCTGCTTGGGATTCTCTCTTTCTCCCTCTCTCTGACCTGCCCCCAATTGTGCCCTCTCAAAATAAATAAACTTAAAAAAAAAAAGAAAAGAAGAAAATCCTGTCATATATGACTCATGAATAGATCCTAAGGGTATTATGCTGAGTGAAATAAATCAGAGAAAGACAAATACTGTATGATCTTATTTATATATGGAATCTAAAAAAAAACCCCAAACTCCTAGATACAGAAAAAAATTTGGTTGTGACAGGCAGGGGTGGGGGTGGGATGTGGATGAAATGGGTGAAGGTGATCAAAAGGTACAAACTTCCAGTTATAAGATAAATAAGTCTGTAATAATAGTAGTAATGATGTGTGGAATATCGTTAGCCATTAGGGAGACCCAAGTTAAGCTCCAGATCGGTTACTACTATATACCTAATAAAATGGTTAATGTAAAATATAACGACAATACCAAGTGCTGGTGAGGATGGAGAGCAACTGAGTCTCTCCTATGCTGCTAGTGGAATGGCTAAAATAAAATCTACCGCTGACCCTTGAGCAACGTGGGGTTGAACTGCATGGGTTCACTTACATGCAGGGTTGTTTGTTTTTTTTTTACAGTAAAGCACTATAAATGTACTTTCTCTTCCTTGTTTTTGTTTTTCTTAGGCTTTGTAAATTTTTTAACATTCCAGTATAATTAACATACAGTGTTATACTAATTTTAGGTGTATAATACAGTGATTCAACAATTCTATAAATTACTCAGTGCTCACCATAAGTGTACTCTTAATCCCCATGTTTTTACCCATTCCCCTACCCACCTCCCCTCCTAGTAACCCTCAGATTGTTCTCTATATTTAACAGTCTGGTTTTTTGGTCTTTTTTTTTTTTGCTTTATTCGTTTGTTTCTTTAATTCCATGTATGAGTAAAATCATATGGTATTTTTCTTTCTTCCCCAAAAGTCTGATTTTAACATTTTCTTTTCTATTGCTTACTTTAAGAATACAGTATATAATACATACAATATACAAAATATGTGTTAAGCAACTATTTATGTTATTGGTAAGGCTCCCGGTCAACAGTTGGCTATTAGTAAAGTTATATGTGGATTTTCAACTGCGTGGGGGTCGGTGCCCCTAACCCCTACATTATTCAAGGGCCAAGTATACTGAATGCCCAGTGCTGGAGAGGATGTGGAACAGTATTTCATACACTGCTGGTGAGAATGTAAAAGAGCACAGGGACATTGGAAGAGACTAGTTTCTTAAAAGGCTAAACACAACTTACCATACATCCCAACAATCATACACTTGAATATTTATTGTAGAGGAATTAAAATTTATGTTCACACAAAGCCCCGTATGCAGATTTCATTCCATCTTTATAACAGTTGAAACCAGGAAATCTCAAGTGAAGGGAAAGGGGCACCTGGGTGGCTTAGTCAGTTAAGCTTCAGATTTCAGCTCAGCTCATGATCTCACGGTTCATGAGTTCAAGCCCCATCATCGGTGAGCCCGAGACCCACTTTGGGTGAACTTGTGTTGCGCTGCAGGTGAGCCCCGCTTCTCTCTCCATCTCTCTCCCGTTCTGCCCCCTGCTCACGTGCGTTCTTTCTCTCAAAAATTTTTTTAATTTAAAAAATTTAAAAAAATAAAGGGAAAAATAAACTGGTCATGTGTATTACTAATAAAATGTGTCAGTAATGACACATTTGTATGTGTACTACTCACGATAATAAAACCATCCAGCAACTCAAGTAAGTCTTCAGAGCAATTTGCGAATGACAAAAACATGAAAAGTTTACATGCTCCCTATTAATAAAAAATTATAAATTTGTACATAGTCAATAATATTGTAATAACCTTTATCAAAATTATAAAATTATATAAATACAATATATCTACAAAATATATAAAATCCAGTTATAAAAATGATTTTTATAGCATTCATAGAATTACACGGTTATACTGATGGAAAATATAAGTGGTTGCAGGAGGTAGGTCTGGATAAAGGGTATGAACATAAAAAGGGAGAGACTCTGTGTTGATTACAGTTTTACATCCTGGTTGTGGTAGTGGTTTACATGACTCTCTATAATGTAATAAAGCTGCTTAGAATTACAACCTAAAAAAACAAAACAAAACAAAAACTATGAAAATCTAATGAAATCCAAATAAGGTTAAGGGTTTAGCTAACAGTACACTACCAATGTCATTTTCCTAGATTCAACAACAAAGTGTGGTTTACATACTGGGAGACATTAGGTAAAGGATACTAGGGAAGTCTCTGGACTATCTTGCAATTTCTTCTAAGTTAAAATGATTTCAAATTAAACATTTTCAAAAATAACTTGGGGGTTGCCTGGGTGGCTCAGTTGGTTGAGCATCCAACTTTGGCTCAGTTCATGATCTCCTGATTGGCGAGTGTGAGCCCCACATTGGGCTCTGTGCTGACAGCTCAGAGCCTGGAGCCTACTACAGATTCAGTGTCTCCTCTCTCTCTGCCCCTCCCCTGCTTGTGCTCTGTCTCTCTCTCTCTCTCAAAAGTAAATAAACATTAAAAAACAAAATTAAAAAAAAACTTGGAAGGTGGTTTTATAAAATATCTGGTCATAATTAAAAACTGAGTTAAGCAAGTACAAATATCTGCTATCATAAATTTAAAAGTTTCCTTTTAAAATACTTCAAAATACAGGGCGCCTGGGTGGCTCGGTCGGTTAAGCATCCGACTTCGGCTCAGGTCATGATCTCACGGTCCGTGAGTTTGAGCCCCACGTCGGGCTCTGTGCTGACCGCTGAGAGCCTGGAGCCTGTTTCAGATTCTGTGTCTCTCTCTCTATGCCCCTCCCCTGTTCATGCTCCGTCTCTCTCTGTCTCAAAAATAAATAAACATTAAAATTAAAAAAAAAAAAAAATACTTCAAAATACTCGGGGCGCCTGGGTGGCTTGGTCGGTTAAGCGTCCAACTTCGGCTCAGGTCATGATCTCACGGTCTGTGAGTTCGAGCCCCGCGTCGGGCTCTGTGCTGACAGCTCAGAGCCTGGGGCCTGTTTCAGATTCTGTGTGTCCCTCTCTCTCTGACCCTCCCCCGTTCATGCTCTGTCTCTGTCTCAAAAATAAATAAATGTTAAAAAAAAAATTTTTTTTAATAAAAAAAAATACTTCAAAACACTAAATTTACAAATCATATAATACAGGGTAGTCCTAGAACACTCCATAGAACAATAAATATTAGTCAATGATGAAGAAAGCAGACTAACTTTTAAACTATGGAATTAGTGACAAGGCAACTAGAAAAGGGTTCCCAAGTATCATCTGAAAATGCACATGAGGTGAATTACCTGATGTATACAATGAGGTCAGACTTGCAATATTTAAAAGCACTCAAACAGGGGTACCTGGGTGGCTCAGTTGGTTAAGCGTCCAACTTTGGCCTAGTTGGTCATGATCTCACAGTTTGCAAGTTCGAGCCCCGCATTAGGCTCTCTGCTGTCCACATAAAGCTGGCTTTGGATCCACTGTCCCCGCTCCCCCCACCCCTGGTCCCTCCCCCACTTGTACCCTCTCTCTGAAAATAAACATTAAAAAACCTTTTTTTAAAAAGGCATTCAAATATTTTCCACTTTCACAGGACTTCATTCCTTCACGAGTTCTCTGATATCTGACTAAAGGTGCTCTACATTTAGCATGTTCATAGAGTTTTAATTTCTGTATGATACCTGACCAAACAAGGCAGGATGTATCACTGACATCCTGTCATACTGTCCTCCTAAAGTTTTGCTCCAGTGTGGACTCTTGACACTCACTGAGGTCTTCTTTCTGGGTAAAGGCTTTCCCATGGTCATGGTCAACATGAATTTCTTTAAAATGGTATTTCTATGAACAATAAGCTCACTGATGATCTACGACGATCCCTGATAATAATCTACCTTCCCACTGAAGGCCTTCCTAGTCTCTGTAGTCAACAGAATTTGGCTCAGTATCCACTCCTCAGAATATAATGAAACTAGCAAGTTTTGCTCAAGGCATCTCCATGCTCAATGCATGAGTTTTTCCAACATGTTTTCATTGACAGAAAATACGAGGTAAGGATCACGGAAGGCACCACATTCACTGTATTCACCAGGTTTACCTCCTGGACGAGTTCTCTGATCTCCTCAGGGCACACATATGACAACAGGCAGGGACACAACGACATTCCAATCTGCTGGAAACAGTGATGTTTAACGAAGTCTTGGTTGCCACAGAAGGCATCACATTCAAAGGGCTTTTGTTTTGCACGAGTTCACTCGTTAAGTAATGAGCCCCGACTCTGTGTTAAAGGAATTTCCAACCTGACTGAATCTACCTGTTTCTCTCGTGTGCATTTTCTTATGTTTAACAAGGTTTGACAAGTGCGAGAAGGCTTTCTCACAATCGCTGCATCCGTAGGGTCGCTCTCCTGTGTGAGTTCTTTGATGGACGTTGAGTACTGACTTTGTGGTGAAGGCTTTCCCACATTCACTGCACTCATAGGGTTTCTCCCCCGTGTGAATTCTCTGATGCGTAACGAGACCGTATTTGTGAGAGTAGGATTTGCCACACTCAGCACACACAAAGGGAGTCTTTCCTGTATGACACCTCTCATGTTGTATGAGGCAGATCTTCTGGCTGAAGGCTTTACCACACTCCCTGCATTCATAGGGTCTCTCACCTGTATGAGTTCGCCGATGTATAACGAGGGTGCGCTTTGTGGTGAAGCCTTTTCCGCATTCATTACATAGGTAAGATTTCTCTCCTGTGTGAGTTCGCTGATGTATAACGAGGGTGCGCTTTGTGGTGAAGCCTTTTCCACACTCAGAGCACATGTAAGATTTTTCGCCAGTATGAGATCGCTGGTGCACAATGAGATTACTCTTCACAGTGAAGCCTTTTCCACATTCGCCGCATGTATACGGTTTCTCTCCGGTATGAGTTCGCTGATGTACAACAAGGTAACGCTTCATGGTGAAGCCTTTTCCACATTCAGTGCACATGTAGGGTCTCTCCCCTGTGTGAGTTCGCTGATGCACAACGAGGTTGCTCTTCACGGTGAAGCCTTTTCCACATTCGTCACAGACGTAAGGTTTCTCTCCACTGTGAGTTCGCTGATGTGCGATCAGATAGCGCTTCATGGCGAAGCCTTTTCCACACTCGCCACACGTGTAGGACCGCTCTGCCGTACGGGTTTGCTGAGGCACAGCAAGGCTGCCCTTCGCGCTAGCGCCTCTTCTGCAGTCGTTGGCCAAACAGACTCTGTCTGGTGCGGGAGTTTTCTGATGCTTAGTGAACGTGACATTTCTGGAGAAGGATCTCCCACACGGATCACACCCGCGGGGCTTCTCTCCTCCGCGACCGCCCTCACGGTAAAGGAGCCGGGACCTCCTGATGCACGTTCTCTCACCTTCGATGCATGCTTGGGAGTTCTCCGTGTCAGGAGTCCTCCGATGCTTAAAGACTTGGAATTTAGTGCTGACGTGTTTCGCACATTCGGGGAATTCAATTCCAGTATACAAACGTTCATGATTACCACGTAGAAAAGATTTCTCGTCTCCATTAGAGTCATCGGCTTTCTCTTTTTCATATCTTCTCTTCTGGTTAACTAAACTTAAACTTGATTTCAAAGCTTTTCTACATAAGTCAAACACATGATTTTGTGTTAAGGCAAAATGTAATTCGCTCAGGTGAACAGCATTTCTAAATGTGCTCTGTTCTCCATATTGTTGAAGGCTCTTCAGAAATCTGTGGTTTTGAGAGTGCTCTTGCAGATGACTGTCAACCTTCCCAATTCCTAGGCAAAAAGACAGTAACAAATTGTCTCATGAGAACGGTATGAAATAAAAGTGTTTTAAAGATGACATAGCAGGGGTGACTCTTTATTGTTGATCATATGATCCCAATTTATTGAAAAAAAATTTTTTTCAACGTTTATTTAGAGAGACAGAAAGAGACAGAGTGTGAGCAGGGGAGGAACAGAGAGGGAGACACAGAATCCAAAGAAGGCTCCAGGCTCTGAGCTGTCAGCACAGAGCCTGATGTGGGGCTCGAACCCATGAACCATGAGATCATGACCCGAGTAGAAGTCGGACGCTTACCATCTGAGCCCCCAGGTGCCCCCTCCATGATCCCAGTTTAAAAGAAAATTATAAAGATGTAAGATGAAATAAATGGAAGATCCAAGGAGAGAAAAGGAGCATATTTAAAGCTAAATAGCCACAAAGAAAAACAGTTCTCATCTGGGGAAAGGAGTATGAGGAGGGGCTGTTTAGGTATCTTCAGACACCCTCTCTGCTGTGACACCTTGTCTTCATGACTAGAATGTAACTTCCTCCACCATTCCCCTTGCTGGTTCTCACTCACTCACCTGCACGGGTTCTATCCTGGATTTCATCCTCTGCTTTCATCCATGCTCCGTCTCTGTGTTCCAACACAGAGAGTGCACCTCGTTTGGTAGCTTGACACCCTGTTCATGAGAAATGACAGAAGACTTAGATGCTTAGTGACTTGGGGTACAGTAGGTCAAGATGGGAAAATACTACATTTTAGAGACAACCAATCTCTCACATGCAAAGATTCTCTTTCAGGATAGAAAAGATTACACTGCTTTGTCTGGGGTCAAGAAAGGGGACCAAACATTGGACTCTTCTCAAGACCACAGCGATGGCAAAGCTTTCATTGAGTGATAGAGGAAAGGCCAGTGCCCAGGCACCTCTAAGTGACACAGGGGAGTTCTCCTCACCCACTGACACCAGGTTCCTGTAGTTCTCCAACATCACATCCCGGTACAAGTCCTTCTGGGCGGGGGCCAGGAGCTGCCACTCCTCCCGGGAGAAGTCCACAGCCACGTCCTCCAGTGTCAGTAATTCCTGTAACAACAACAGTCCTGTTTAATGTGAATTACTTTTAACATTTATTTATTTTTGAGACAGAGAGAGACAGCATGAACGGGGGTGGGTCAGAAAGAGAGGAAGACACAGAATCTGAAACAGACTCCAAGCTCTGAGCTGTCAGCACAGAGCCCAACGCAGGGCTCGAACCCACGGACCGCGAGATCATGACCTGAGCCGAAGTCGGATGCTCAACCGAGCCACCCAGGCGCCCCTGATGTGAATTACTTTTATCAACACGGAAGAAGCATGAGGGAAGTTGTAATCACCAAAGCCTCATCCAAATATGTTTTTTTTTTTTTTTTGAGAGAGATGGTGCAAGTGAGCAAGGGGCAGAAAAAGAGAGAGAGAGAGAGAGAGGGAGGGAGAGAGAGAGGGAGAGAGGAGCAGGGCTCACCTGAAGCAGGGCTCAGGTTTACCCAAAGCCAAATGCAGGACTCAAGTTCACCCAGAGCCCGATGCATGGCTCGAGCTCACCTGATGTGGGACTTGAACTCACAAACTGCAAGCTCATGACCTGGGCCAAAGGCAGAGGCTTAACTGAGCCGCCCAGGTGCCCCTATATACTTTTCTTAAATGCATTTTAGTGGAAGCAAAATCCTATCTTTCAATATATTTTAGCACCATTTTCTTTTTCACTTATTTATTTTTCCTTCAACTTTTTATTTAAATAGTTAGTTAACATACAGGGCGATATTGGTCTCAAAAATAGAATTCAGTGGTTCATCACAGGGCACCTGGGTGGCTCAGTCGGTTGAGTGTCCAACTCTTGATTTCGGCTCAGGTCATGATCTCATAGTTCAAGAGTTTGAGCCCCGTGTTGGGCTCTGTGCTGATAGCCCAGAGCCTGCTTGGAATCTCTCTCTCCTCTCTCTCTGCCTTTCTCCTGCTTGCTCTCTGTATATCAAAATAAATAAATGTAAAAAAAAAAAAAAAAGAATTCAGTGGTTCATCACTTACCTACAACACCCAGTGTTCATCATAAAAAGTGCCCTCCTTACTTTCCATCACCCAACTAGCCCACCATTCTCCCACTCCCTCCATTAACCCTCAGTTTTTTCTCTATCCTTAAAAGTCTCTTATGGTTTGGGCCACCTGGATGGCTCAGTCAGTTGAGTGTCTGACCTTGGATCAGGTCATGATCTTGGAGTCCTTGAATTAGAGCCACATGTTGGGCTGTATGCTGATAGCTCAGAGCCTGGAACCTGCTTCGGATTCTGTGTCTCCCTTTGTCTCTGCCCCTGCCCTGCTCGCACTCTCTCTCTCTCAAAAATAAATAAACATTAAAAAAAAATTAAGAGTCTCTTTTGGTTTGTTTCCTTCTCTCTCTTTTTCCCCCGTTACCATATGTTCATCTGTTTTGTTTCTTAAATTCCACATGAGTGAAATCATATAGTATTTGTCTTTCTCTGATTATTTCGCTTAGCATAATAATATACTCTAGCTCTATCCACATAGTTGCAAATGGCAAGATCTCATTCTTTTTGATCGCTGAGTAATATTCCATTGCATATATATACCACTTCTCTATCCATTCATCAGTTGATGGACATTTGGGCTCTTTCCATACTTTGGCTATTGTTCATAATGCTCCCACAAACATCGGGGTGCATGTGCCCCTTCGAATCTGTATTTCTGTATCCTTTGGGTAAATACTTAGTAGTGCAATTGCTGGGTCATAGAGTAGTTCTATTTCTAACTTTTTAAGGAATCTCCATACTGTTTTCGAGTTGCTGCTCCAGTCTGCATTCGCATCAACAGTGTAAGAGGGTTCCCCTTCCTCCGCATCTTTGCCAACACCTGTTGTTTCTTCTGCTGTTAATTTTAGCCATTCGTTCTGACAGGTGTGAGGTGGTATCTCATCATGGTTTTGATTTGTATTTCCCTGATGATGAGTGATGTTGAGTATCTTTTCATGTGTCCATTAGTCATTTGGATGCCCTCTTTGAAGAAGTGTCTATTCATGTCTTCTTCCCATTTCTTAACTGGATTATTTGTTTTTTGGGTATTGAGTTGGTAAGTTCTTTATAGACTTTGGATACTGACCTTTATCAGATATGTCACTTGAAAATATCTTCTCCCATTCCATAGGCTGCCTTTTAGTTCCATTGGTTGTTTCCTTTGCTGTGCAGAAGATTTTTATCTTGATGAGGTCCCAATAGTTCATGTTTGCTTTTACTCTCCTTGCCTCTGGAGATGTATCTAGTAAGAAGTTGCTACGGCCAAGGTCAAAGAAGTTGCTGCCAGTGTTCTCTTCCAAGATTTTGATGGTTTCCTGTCTCACATCTAGATCTTTCATCCATTTTGAATTTATTTTTGTGTATGGTATAAGAAAGTGGTCCAGTTTCATTCTTCTGCACGTAGCTGTCCAGTTTTCCCAACACCAGTGGTTGAATAGGCTTTCTTCCCCACACTGGATATTTTTTCCTGCTTTGTCAAAGACTAGTTGACTACATAAGCACCATTTTCAAATACTAAAAATAGGCAAATAACACCAGGACAAATAAAATATTTTTACTTTACAAGAAAACTTCACAGCCAATATGAGCATCAACCAGACCACATTCACAGTTTATAAGATAGTATTTTTAATAAATGTAAGAGAATAAGAAAAACCATACAAGGTATATCTAATGCAAAAAGACCACTAAAGTTGATTAGGAATATTTGGGGGGAAAAAAAGAAACTTCTAATAGACAAACATACATACACATACATCTATCAGTAGACAGAAAACAGCACATTAGATACACTGTAGTAAGCTGGAATATAACTGAAGAAATTACCAAAAATGGACCACAGAAAAGAAGGTTAATGTAAGAAAGAGATTAATAAGCATACAGTGTCAAAAGATCTGATATATACCAGCTTATAGTTTCTCAAAAATAAAAGGGAATACTGGAGAAGCAGTATCCAAAGACCTAAAAGCTGCAAAACTCACAACTAATTAAATACTCCAAACCTCAGATTCACAACTCCCAAAAAACTCCAAGCAGGAAGTCTATACCTCAACGCATTAGACTATGATACACCAAATGCAAAGGGAAACTATAAAAGCATCCAGATACAAAAGCCAGATCACCTACAGCAGAAACAACCAAATTCAGAAAAGAATGCAATATTCTTTTCAAAGCCCTGATTTTTTGTGCCAAAATGGCCAGGCATGAAGACCGTTTGATATTGAAACACAGGACTCTCCTTGTGAAGTGTGGACAGCATTGTGTACTCCTAGTCACGGTGACTGTACTCAAGACTGTTGCCAACCTAGGAAGTTCACCTAAACCTCATTGTCCAGAGTTTTCACTGAGGCCTCATGATTTATGCATGATTTACTGAAACACAGACTACATCACTGAACTCAATCTCCAGGTTCCTTCCCCTTCCTGGAGGTCACCTGGTTCAAAGCCACAAATCACATGGTTGGTCCTTCTGGCATGGACAGTCCCGTCTTGAGTCACCTCATTAGCACAAATTATTTAGGGCCTACATGAGTCACTTCATTGACATAAACTATAAAGTGTGGTCCCCGTGGCCCATGATGAATAACAAAGACACTCCAATCACACAGGTAATTCCACGGGTTTAGAGGTGACCTCATACAATTGTGCGTGTGAATTCCATCTTGCTAACAGAACCTGTCCTTTGATGACTTTGATGTAACAAGTGGCATGTTGGGGGGCCCATGTGGCAAGGAACTAAAAAGTAAGAATCTTATACGAGCAGACAGGTAGGAACTGAGGATCTCATCTGATCGGCCCTTCTGGAAATGAATCCTGCCAAAAACCCAATAAGTGAGCTTAGAAGTGCATCCTTCCCCACCTGAGCCTCCAGATCAGACGCCACCCTGGCTTACACCTTGATTACAGGCTCAGGAAAGAGTGTGAAACAAAGTACCCAGCAGCAACATGACACAAAATATTTGGCTTTTGGCCCTGGTTCCAAGTACAAAGAACTCTGAAAATGCCTAGAATCTCCAGTGTTAAGTGTTTTTTGTGTGCTAATGAGATGACTGGTAGCCCAGGCTATCACACCACTGCAGGATGGGGGCTGGATGCCAGAAGAACAAACCCATGATTACAGGGTTGAACTTTTGGCCACGCCTCCCAACCTCCATAGAGGGGAGAAGGATTAGAGATGGAGTTTACGTGGCCAATGATTTAATCCATCATGTCCACATAACGAAATCTTCACAAAACCCCCAAAACTACAGGTTCAGCAAGCTTCCTCCAAGTTCATTAGCACATCGAGGTCCTGGAAGGGTTGCAGTCCTCCACACTGTCCTGAGAAAGGGACCATGGAAACCGTGATAAATTTAGAGCCCATCAGGGGCACCTGGATGGCTCAGTCAGTTAAGCGTCCAACTTCCGCTCAGGTCATGATCTTGCAGTTCATGAGTTCCAACCCCACATCAGACTCTGTGCTGACAGCTCAAAGCCTGAAGCCTCCTTTGGATTCTGTTTCTCCCTCTCTCTCTGCCCCTCCTCCACTCACACTCTGTCTCTCTCTCTCTCAAAAAATAAATACACATTAAAAAAAAAATTTAGAGCCCATCAGTCAGTGCAGGAGACCAAGACTTGTGCTTGGCATCTGAAGTGGGGGCATTTTGCTGGTCTGCAGCCTTAAATCCGTGTAACCAGTTGCTAACTGCAGGTACTCAGTGTCAGAGAATTGGAGAAGTGGTGTTGGAAGAGATCCAATATCTGGTGTCAGGAGGAAAAAACCTCACACGGTGTCAAAGGTGCTATGAGTAAAAACAACACAGTCTAGCTAAATCATGTTAAAATTATTGACCACAGAAAGTATGAGATTAAAAAAAGGTGTTGTTTGAAGTTGCTAAGTTTTGGAGTAATTTGTCAGGCAGCTGAGAAAAACTCACTTCTGTTTTTCTTTACACACTCACACAGAATACCTCAGTGACCAGATGTGTGGGTTTTCCACACCAAGAAATTCTGGCACCAACCACCTGGAGTCGGCATAGACCCCACACGTTTACTATATTGTAAAGGACATTTTACAGGATACAAATGAGGGGAGCCTGGCTGGCTCAGTCGGTAGAACACGCAACTCTTGACCTTGGGGTCATGAGTTTGAGCCCCACGTGTGGCACAGAGTTTACTTAAAAATTAAAAAAAAAAAAAAAAAAAGGATATGAATGAACAGCCGAGATGAAGAGGCACCTAGTGAAAGGTCTGGAAAGTCCCAAACCCACAAGCTTCTGTCCCTGTGGAGCTGGGGTACGCCACCCTCCCAGAATGTAGATGTGTCTACCCATCCAGAAGCTTTGCAAATCCTGTACTTTTGCGCTTTTTATGGAGACCTCATTGCATGGGCATGATCTAATAATCAATTACTAATTCATTATCCAGTACCTCTCCCTTCTCAGGAGGATGGCGGGTGGGGCTACAAGTTCCGCGCTTCTAATCATGGTTTGGTCTTTCTAGTGATCAGCCCCCACAGGGGACATCCAGGAGCCCACACCAAGAGTCACCTTATTAGAACAAAAGATGGTCCTATCACCCAGAAAATTCCAAGAGATGTAAGAGCCCAGTGACAGACATTCCTATCACCAGGAAATTATAAGGGTTTCAGAAGAACTCTTGGGCATGAGCCAGGGTAAAAGACTAAGTATTAACAGGAACCAGGGGCAGAGATTTACATATATATATGTTCTTATTTCATAGCATCAATACTTAATGAATATGGGAGATAAACTTTTAAAGAAAGAACTTATGAAAGAATAGAAGAAAATACGGAATGTTTATAGCACAAGTAAGAAACCATGAAGAAAAAGACTAACACATTTTAATTTGAATAAAAAAATAAAACTTTTGCATGGAGAAAAATATTAAGAACAAAAGCTAAAAGACAAGGAAAATTCTAGAAAAATATTTGCAACATATAAAAGGATCAATATACCACAAGACAAATAATATAAATCAATAAGATAAAAAAGTTAACTTTTATTTTTTTTAATTTTTTTAATGTTTACTTATTTTTGAGAGAGAGAGAGACACAGAGTGTGACTGGGGCAGGGGCAGAGAGAGAGGGAGACACAGAATCTGAAGCAGGCTCTAGGCTCTGAGCTGTCCACACAGAGCCCAACGTGGGGCTCGAATCTACAAATGGTGAGATCATGACCTGAGCTGAAGTCTGACGCTTAACCAACTGAGAGACCCAGGCGCCCCTAATTTTTAAAATGAGCAAAGAAGAAATAATCCAAAAAAGCAACAAAGAGACATGTATCTGACCCTCACAACTGATGAGGAAAATGCAAAATGAAATAAGGCAAGAGAATATTAGATCCTACAAACTGAAAAATATACAATTTGATAACATAACAACAAGTGTTGGCAAGCTGTGGGGCACTGAATGCTATTACATACTGCTTTCTATCAACCAGGCACTGTTCTAAATGCTTTGTCTAGATTAACTCACCCTTCCTCCCTCCCTCCCTCCCTCCCTCCCTTCCTACGTATCTATCTGTCTGTGTATCTATCTATCTATCTATCTATCTATCTATCTATCTATCTATCTATCTTTGAGAGAGACCAAGCACATGCTTGTGCTCATGTTCACGGGAGGGGCAAAGGGAGAGGGAGAAAGAGAATACTGAGCAAGCTCCACACCCAGCATGAGCCTGATGAGGGGCTCCGTATCACAACTGTGAGATCATGACCTGAGCCTAAACCAAGAGTCAGATGCTTGGGGGGCCTGGGTGGCTCAGTCGGTTAAGCAACTGACTCTTGATTTCGGCTCAGGTCATGATTTCACAGTTCAGTTCGTCACTGACAGTGCGGAGCCTGCTTGGGATTCTCTCTCTCTCTCTGCCCCCTCCCTGGCTCATGCATGAGAGCTATCTCTCAAAATAAAAAGACTTAAAAAAAAAGAGTCAGATGCTTAACCAACTGAGCCCCTAGATTAACTCATTTTGTTTATTTATTTATCTACTTACTTACTTATTTTTATAATTTATTTATTTTTGAGAGAGAGAAACAGAGCACAAGTGGGGAAGGGGCAGAGAGAGAGGGAGACGCAGAATCCAAAGCAGGCTCCAGACTCTGAGCTGTTAGCAGAGCTCGACACGGGCTCAAACCCACAAACTGCGAGATCATGACCTAAGTCAAAGTCAGACACTTAACCAATGGAGCCACCCTGGTGTCCCTTATTTATTTATTTTTAGTGTTTATTTATTTTTGAAAGAGAGACAGAGTGTGGGCAGGGGAGGGGCAGAGAGAGAGGAAGACATAGAATCCAAAGCAGGCTCCAGGCTCTGAGCTGTCAGCACAGAGCCCAAGGCGGGGCTCGAACCCACGAACCATGAGATCATGACCTGAGCCGAAGTTGGTCGCTTAACTGACTGAGCCACCCAAGTGCCCCGATCCAAACCCTTAATAGAGAAACACACTTTCCACTTACTACTGCCAAATCTCTACTCAAACTCCACTTCAATTACCTATTTATGGAGGACCATTTGAAAGTCATGCAACCTTTCCACTTTCGTAGGCCATTTCAGTGGTTTTATTCCTGAATAAAATCAGACTGCTATGAAGTTGGTTCCCTGGGTCACCAGACTATGGTGCTCTGAAGAACTGTATCCTCTGAGCTCTGCTTGGCATATGGCATATTCCCAGAGGAGGCCCTCAGTAAGAGACAGCTATAGAAAATCTGCTTTTCCACTTACCACAAGGCTGTGGGTGAGGATATACCCCAATGATCCCCTCCCAAGACATCCACTGACGAAATTTCCCAAGACCTAAGTGACATAAACTATTGAATCCCCCAAGAGACTGGTCTGCCTGCCCCACAGAGTCAGTGGACATCACGTAGCTTTTCATGTCCGTCTGGTTGTGATGTCTGTTAGAGATACGAGAGGCAAAGTGACAGCTAATGTAACCCACAGTGTTCCGATGTCATCCTTTAGGATGACGCCTGTGAGTAATATATTCCTGATCTCACTTTGCCCTGCTTTTGAATTTAGGGTCTAAGTTAATTTCTCCCTAGAACCCAAGTATCCCAGTTTATACTTCTTTTAGTTGAATTGATTTTTTCCAGGTCACCACAAATATGTCAGAAAACACAGGAAAGATGTAGCAAAAGAAAATTACCTGGGCCTTGATCATTTTCTTCTATGCTCAGGAAGCAGTAACATGGATTCTATGACTTTGGTGTCTCCTGCATCTGCCACGAAGTTCTTAGAGTCAGAAATCTTGGTGTCCCCTCGAAGTTCTCCCCAGAAGCAATGATAGCCAAGTCCAAGAACTTCCTCTTTCTTCCCTCATTCCTTCCCTTGACCTCTCTTGCTCCTGGGGACCCAGGACCTGTGGGGTAAAGAGCAAACGGACTTTGCCTACACATTCGCCCTGGGCCCAGGTGTTGTTACTGCTGCTATGCACTTACCTTAAAGGACCCCAATATTTCCAACGGTTCCTTCATCTGGTGCCCCTGAGGCTTTCACACCGTAAGGCAATAAAGCAGGGGAGTTCTAAATGTGTGAAAGGTATGCCTTTCCAATGTGGAGCGGAAGTGGCATGGCTATTAAAGGGGAGTTGGGAAAGCAAAAGCAGAAGAGCACAATGCCTCAGAAGCAGGCGGATTATCAGGCACATCCATTCAGGACATATGGAAGGTTCTAAAGATCTGGACAATGTGCATTTAAAAAGCAAATGTGGGGGCGCCTGGGTGGCTCGGTCGGTTAAGCATCCGACTTCGGCTCAGGTCATGATCTCGTGGTCCGTGAGTTCGAGCCCCGCGTCGGGCTCTGTGCTGACAGCTCAGAGCCTGGAGCCTGTTTCAGATTCTGTGTCTCCCTCTCTCTGACCCTCCCCCGTTCGTGCTCTGTCTCTCTCTGTCTCAAAAATAAAATTAGAAAAACGTTAAAAAAATAAATAAATAAATAAAAAGCAAATGTGGCCAGGGGCGCCTGGGTGGCTCAGTCAGTTAAGCATCCAACTTTGGCTCAGGTTATTACCTCACAGTTTGTGGGTTCAAGCCCCTCATGGGACTCTGCACTGACAGCTCAGAGCCTGGAGCCTGCTTCAGAGCCTGTGTGTCCTTCTCTCGGACTCTCCCCTGCTCCCATTCTCTCTCAAAAATTAAAAAAAAAAAAAAAAAAAAAGTTTTTTTTTTAATAAGCATTAAAAATAATTTAAAAAAAACCCAGCACATCCTGTATAAGTCCATTTATATAAAACTTAAAAATATATAAACTAGCCTATAGTAATGAAAACTAGATGAGTGGTGGCTTGGGGAGAGATGGGGAAGTATGAGAGGGGTAGATTAAAAAGGAGCATAAAGAAAATTTGGTGCTGAGGGGTGTGTTTATGATCTTCATGGTGGTGATACTTTCATGAGTATATATGTCAAAATACCAATCAATATGACTTTTTTAAAGTTTATTTATCTTGAGAGAGAGACAGACAGACAGAAAGGGGCAGAGAGAGAGGGAAAGAGAGAGAATCCCAGACGCCACTCTCAGTACCGGGCCCCATGTGGGGATCGAATGCACAAACCATGAGATCATGACCTGAGCCAAAATCAAGAATCAGTCGCTTAACTGACTGACCACTCAGGTGTCCCCCAATCAATATGACTTAAATATCTGTGGCTTACTGTAAGTCAATTTTGCCTCAATAAATCACTTGGGAAAAAGGGGGAAAAACCTGGTGAGAATTATAATATAGACCAAAATTTAATGCCAATCAAAAAAGGTGGCAACAGAAGACTATACATACTTTATGATTCTGTTTATAAGAAATGTCCAGAAATTGCAAACTAATAGACCCAAGAAGATGATCAGTGGTTGTGCATGGCTGGGGGTAGGAGTGGAGAAGGAGTGGATAGAAGACCAAGAAAACTTTTCAGAGTGATGAAAATGCTTTAAAACTGGATTGTGCTCAGGGCCCCTGGGTGGCTCAGTCGGTTAAGCGTCCGACTTCAGCTCAGGTCACGATCTCACGGTCCGTGAGTTCGAGCCCCGCGTCGGGCTCTGGGCTGACAGCTCAGAGCCTGGAGCCTGTTTCAGATTCTGTGGCTCCCTCTCTCTGCCCCTCCCCCACTCATGCGCGCTCCCTCCCTCAAAGATAAATAAAGCTTTAAAAAAATCTAAAATCTCCAAAAGTATAGTAAACTTAAATTTTTTAAATGTTTATTTGTTTTTGAGAGAGAAAGCGCAAGCAGGGGAGAGGCAGAGAGAGAGGGAGACCCAGAATCCTAAGCAGGCTCCAGGCTCTAAGCTGTCAACACAGAGCCCGACGCAAGGCTCGAACCCACGAACGATGAGATCACGACCTGAACCGAAGTCCTACGCTTGACGGAATGAGCCACCCAGGCACCCCCTTAAAGGCAAGAACAAGAACTACCTCTTTAACAGTAAATGTTATCACTAGCTCATCCCGAACACACTGAATTTTGCGGAGACGGGGAGAAGAGTGGTGATGTGGGGAGGCAAAGTTTTTTCTTAGGTCCGTGAAGACCTTGAAGGAGTGAACTGGGTTTCGATTAACTGGGGAAATGCAGGCTTCAGGTCTGTTTACGGCATTCAGGGTTTGAGCCTGAACCTTCCGATTCTCCGAGGACCCTGGTCCTCCTCAAACAGTGACAGCGCCCACCGAGCGTCTCGGAGAGTGAGTCGTCCATTAAACGCCATACTGAACCAACCCAGGCTTCTCTAACACGGAGCCCCACATTAACTCGCGAACCTGAACGAGACACGCGTTCACGGAAAAAAACCTTCCACCCGACTTCTCACGCACCGAGTCCCGTAAGCAGCGTGATCCACGTGGACCTCGAACCCTAACACAGTCGGCCTCTCGGTGGACGATTTCCTCAGACTCTTAATCACCGATTCCCAAAGGCCCCATCACTACCCTGGATTCCTCAATGACTGAACCCAAATAAAATCCCAACGGCGGTCCTTCACACGCGCTCCCGTTTCACGGACGCCACAGGCGGCGAGCCAAGCCCAGAACCCGACTCACCTGAACCAGTACCTCTCCAAACGCCGCGGGTACAGACGAAAGGCCGCCCACGTCCGAAGCTACTTCCTGGTCGGAAGCCCTTCTTCGCAGTACCCAGAGTCTCGGATACACAGGAACCAGCGAATCCCGCGAGGACCTGAGGGCGCTGAGGGATTTCGGGGCTCCGACGGCGGGCTCCGCTCTATGATGTCAGCGGCCACGCCCGCCCCGGCGTTTCTAACGGGAGGGGCCAGAGCGGCTCTGCGAGGAGGCCAAAATCATTACTGGCCACCTCAGTGTTTTCACCGCCTCCGTGCGAGGGATGACCAACAAAGCGGTACTAACCAGGTGAGACTTCAGAGACCGGTGCTTACCTAAGACCACCAGGCACATTTATCCGTCAGGGGAAGAAAGATGGCAGCGCCCTTGTGCACGGCCGAGCGCCGACGTCAGACTGGAGCACCATGGGCGCGGCCATCTTAGAGAAAGGCAGGTGTCCGTATGGCTGAGATGGGCTCGTGCCCCGACAGACGGCGGGGGGAAAAGGTTTGTAGAACCTGAGACGTCTTGGAGAAGCGGCGGTCACAGAGTTGACAAAAGCAGTGGTCACTTGACATCTTGGGTGTGGGGAGAGGGCGGTTGTGTTTAAGGAACACTGCCATTGAAGGGACGAAGCCAATAGGGCGGAGCTTCCTAATAGATGCTAATGTCCCCCCCGGGAGTAGATCCATAGCTACCTCTAGCGGGAAGGGATGAAGTGAAGGTGCAAACGAGTATGTTTCCTTCCAAAGATAGATGATGGTGACGGTGGGACATTGCAGAATATGAAATTACGAGATGATACTTTCCACATTTCCCAAATTAAAAAAAAGCACACTTTAAAATTTTATTACTATTTAGGCGTGGGAGGTTTAATCTTAGAAGATGTTAAGTAGCTACTCCCTTTATTTTTTTTTTTTTAAAGTTTCTTTAAATTTATTTTTGAGACAGGGAGAGACAGAGCATGAACAGGGGAGGGTCAGAGAGAGGGAGACACAAAATCTGAAACAGGCTCCAGGCTGTCAGCACAGAGCCCGACGCAGGGCTCGAACTCACGGACTGCGAGATCGTGACCTGAGTTCAAGTCGTCCGTTTAACGGACTGAGCCACCCAGGCGCCCCTAGCTGCTCCCTTTTTAGAAGGCAACTTGAATCAATTTAAAAATTTCTCTTTGACCTAGAAATTCTAATTGCAACAGTTTACTCGGTAAAAATGTTTCTTAATATTAACCACATTGGCTTTTGTAATTTAGAAGAAAAAAACTAAATGTACAATAATACACGAATACTTTGGTAAATTGTGGAATATCCACTCAGAGAAACAGTATATAGAAATTGAAAAGAATATATGGTAGGGGCCTCTGGGTGGCTCAGTCGGCTAAGCCTCCGGCTCTCGATTTTAGCTCGGGTCATGATCTGAGGGTTCATGAGATGGGTTCATAAGACTTGAGCCCTGCATCAGACTCTGCATTAACCATGCGGAGCCTGCTTGGGATTCTCTCTCTCTCTCTGCCCCTCCTCTGCTTGTTCTCTCTCTCAAAATAAATAAGCTTAAAAAAGAGAGAAAAGAATATACTGCAACTGTCAGTTTAAATAAGGAAATATAACTTTTCTCAAGAAGAAAAAAACACGTCTGCTGGATAGTATAAATATTATGACCCCCGTTATGGGAACAAATCATAAATATTTGTCATTGGCTAAATATTTAGTTTGGATTACTTCAGGGTTTATACTTATGGGTAGTGAATGTCAGAAGTTTTCATATTCTTGCAGGCCTGGCTGGCTCAGTCCGTGGAGCGTGCCATTCACTCTTGATCTCTGGGTTGTGAGTGTGAGCCCCACGTTGGGTGTAGAAATTACTTAAAAAAAATAAAATCTTGGAAAAAAATAAAAGGTTCATTCTTGAGTCACTGAAGAGATATCATTTTTTAAAAAAGTTTTCACATTCCCAATTTTTGCAGTTTTCCATTAACATCTTTGTATCATGATTCTGTTACTTTAATATTATAAAAAGATGTCAATCTTAGAAAAGTTTTAGAATATTTAATGATGTAGATGTTCATAACATAGTAAATATAATAAAAAGCCTCCTTTTTCTTTCATGAAAGACATACTTACATATGTTTGAAAATTTGGGAGAAGATACTGTTAACAATGCTAGACTCTCAGGTACAGTTATGGGTGATTTAAGATGTCTTCATTTGCTTATATATGTTTTCTAGTTTCTATACGTTTAGAACTTAGTGTTGACATAATTTCTTAATAGTATTATATTCCCTTCAAGGATTAAATGGGCAGCCCCATTCACCTGGGATGTCAAGCTCTGAAAAGTGAGTTCAGCATCTGGTCCAGAGAGCTCAGGGCAGCCTGGGTAGCCTATTCTTGGACCCTGCCTGATCAGTTTCCTTGCCATGGCAGGATGTGTAGATTCACAGAAGGATAAGAAGTAAAAGGGTTCTAAGCGCTTGCTTGCTAGAGCATTCATGCCTGTTTGTTTGTTTGTTTGTTTTTACTGTAGAGTGCCCAGAATCCATCCTGTTACAGAGTGGAGATGGTGACAGAACACTAATCCAGGATTTAGGGAAGAGATGTTAAAATTTAAGAATAGTTCACAAAGATCATTTTATAAATGCAGGGTCCTGGACCCCAATACTAGAGGTTCTGGTTTAGGAGGTCTGGAGTGTGACTCAAGGATTTGTATCTTTTTCAAGCTTTTCAGAGAATGCTGAGGCAGGAAGCCCAGAGAAAACACTTAGAAACTGATCTGGAGTGTTCCTGGCTTACAAATATGCTGGCTGGTTACCCTCAGTACACTTAGGTCTTGGTTCAAATTACATCTGCTCAGAACAGCCTTCCTTGAAAACCCTTATTAAAATAGTTCCTCCATTACAACTTATGTACTAAGCTTAATATTTCTTCATAGCACTTAGCAGAACTGACGTTCTATTATGTATTTATTTTACTCAGTCGCATTCACGACATGATATGTACCACAAAGGCCATGACTTTGCCTGTTTTGTTCATTTTGCTCATTGATGTGTCCCCAGCGACTACAGTGGTGCCTGGCACAGTGTAAATGCTCAAAAAATATATTTTTAGGGGCGCCTAGGTGACTCAGTCAGTTAAGCATCTGACTCTTGATTTAGGCTCAGGTCATGATCTCACAGTTCATGAGTTCAAGCCCCACGTTGGGGTCTGCACTGACAGCGTGGAGCTTGCTTGGGATTCTCTCTATCCCTCCCTCTCTGTCCTCTCCCCAACTCATGCGTATGTGCCCACACTCTCTCTCTCTCTCAAAATGAATAAACATTAAAAAAATTTTTTATGTTTATTTTTTTATTTTTGAGAGAGAGAGAGAGACAGAGACAGAGCATGAGTGGGGGAAAAGCAGAGAGAGAGACACACACAGAATCCGAAGTAGGCTCCAGGCTCTGAGCTGTCAGCACAGAGACCGACGTGGGGCTTGAACCCACAAACTGTGCAATCATGACCTGAGCTGAAGTCGGATGCTTAACTGACAGAGCCACCCAGGAGCCCCCAAAATTTTTTTTAAATAAATGAATTACTCAACACTAAGTTGGTAATGAATTTTACCATAACACTGCATGGCAAATGTCTTTTTTTCCCCACAAGTAGGATTTGTAAATTGGATTGCATATCCTTATTATATCAAGAGAAATAACTGACCAAAAAAGAGAGAACCAGAAAAAAGAGAGAACAAGAGCCCTTTTGCTATGAAAACTAACAATTTGTTGCCAGCAGATCTGCTCAAGAATTACTAAAGGAAGTTTTAACAAAAAGGAAACGACAGAAGGAAACATGAAACATCAGGAATGAAGAAAAGGGAACATATGGCCAACTAATTTTTGACCAAAGCAGGAAAGAATATCCAATGGATTAAAGCAGTCTCTTCAGCAAGTGGTGCTGGGAAAACTGGACAGCGACATGCAGAAGAATGAACCTGGACCGCTTTCTTACACCATACAAAAAAAAAAAACAAAAAAACAACCTCAAAATGGATGAAAAACCTGAATGTATGATAGGAAGCCATCAAAATCCTAGAGGAGAAAGCAGGCAAAAACCTCTTTGCCCTTGGCCACAGCAACTTCATACTCAACACATCTCCAGAGGCAAGAGAAACAAAAGCAAAAATGAACTATTGGGACCTCATCAAAATAAAAAGGTTCTGCACAGCAAAGGAAACGATCAGCAAAATTAAAAGGCAACCAACAGAAGGGAGAAGATATTTGCAAACAACATATCAGATAAAGGGTTAGTATCTAAAATCTATAAAGAACTTACCAACTCAACACCTAAAAATAAATAATCCAGTGAAGAAATGGGCAAAAGATATGAATAGACACTTCTCCAAAGAGGACATCCAGATAGCCAACCGACACATGAAAAAATGCTCCACATCACTCATCATCAGGGAAATACAGATCAAAACCACCATGAGATACCACCTCTCACGCTAGTCAGAATGGCTCACATTAACAACTCAGGCAACGACAGATGTTGGAAGGACGTGGAGGAAGAGGATCTCTTTTGCATTGTTGGTGGGAATGCAAACTGGTGAAGCCACTCTGGAAAACAGGAAGGGGGTTCCTCAAAAAGTTAAAAATAGAACCACCCTACGACCCAGCAATTGCACTACTAGGTATTTATCCAAGGGATACAGATGTACTGTTTTGAAGGAGCACATGCACCCCCATGTTTATAGCAGCACTATCAACAATAGCCAAAGTATGGAAAGAGCCCAAATGTTCATCGATGGATGAATGGATAAAGAAGATGTGGTATATATATACAATGGAGTGTTACTCAGCAATCAAAAAGAATGGAATCTTGCCATTTGCAACTACGTGGATGGAACTGGAGAGTACTATGCTAAGCAAAATTAGTCAGAGAAAGACAAATATATGAGTTCATTCTTATGAGGAATTTAAGAGACAAAACAGATGACCATAAGGGAAGGGAAGTAAAAATAATATAAAAACAGGGAGGGGGACAAAACATAAGACTCTTAAATACAGAGAACAAATAGAGGGTTGCTGGAGGGGTTATGGGAGGGGGGATGGGCTAAATGGGTAGAGGGGCATTAAAGAATCTACTCCTGAAATCACTGTCGCACCATATGCTAAACAACTTGGATGTATATTAAACAATAAATAAATTAAAAAATAAAATAGGGGCGCCTGGGTGGCTCAGTCGGTTAAGCGTCCGACTTCGCTCAGGTCATGATCTCACGGTCCGTGAGTTCGAGCCCCGCGTCGGGCTCTGTGCTGACAGCTCAGAGCCTGGAGCCTGTTTCAGATTCTGTGTCTCCCTCTTTCTCTGACCCTCCCCTGTTCATGCTCTCTCTCTGTCTCTCTCTCTCTCTGTCTCAAAAATAAATAAACGTTAAAAAATTAAAAAAAAAATAAATAAAATAAAATAAAATAAAAATAAAAATATCAAAGTAAAAAAAGGAAAAGGTAAATGTATCATCAGACATGATAGGCTGTTCCCCTTTGAGTTTTTAAAATTATGTTCGATGGTTGAAAACAAAAGTAACAACTTTCCCTGATAATGGTTCTCAGCATATGTAGAAGTGCTAAGTAAGCATCACGTGCCGTTGGGAAAGCTAAGACCACCACTATGTGCTACATACACACACTGGATGGGATGTCTAGGATCCGATGTGACCGTGCCAAATGCTAGAAAAGACACAACTGGAGCATCCGTACACTGCTGGTAGGAATGTAAATTAGTATGGCTACTCAGGAAGAGTCTGGCTGTTTCTTATAAGGTTAAACACAGATTTAACATGGGTACTTATCCCAGAGAAATGAAAACTTACATTCACACGAAACTGGATTCATAGCATCTTTATTCATAACAGTGAAACACTAGAAACAACCCAAAGTCCATCAACACTGAACAGATAACCATGGTACATTCATCACAAAAGAACACTACTCATAACAAAAAGCAAAACTATTTATATGCCCAACAAAGTGGATGGAACTTAAGGGTAATTTGCTGCATAAAATAAAGCCTGTCTTCAAAGGCTACACTGTATCATCCCATTTCAACAGCATCCTTGAAATGACAAAATCAGAGTGATGGAGTACTGGTCAGGGGTCGCCATGGGTCAGGGTTGTGGGGAGAGTGTGACTATAAGGGGCAGCACAAGGATGTTTCTTTGTGTTGGCACAATTCTGCTTCCTGCTTGTGGTGTGGTGGGATTTACAGAAATCTATATATGGGATAAAGTTTCTTAGAACTCTCCACTAAAAAACAAAACAAAACTTCACACAAATTAGTGCATGCTAAAACTAGTGAAAACCAAAAAAGGTCTATAGTTAACAGCATTGTACCAATGTTATTTTATTGGTTTTGATTATGTATTACAGTTATGTAAGATCACGTCACTGAAGAAGCTGAGTACAGGTAACTCAGGAACTTTGCATACTTTACACTTTCTTGTGAGTCTAAAATTATTTCAAAAAATTTAGAAAAATCATATATAAGGTTATTTTTGTAAACTACTTAATGCTAACTTATAAACTTAGATAAATACATCCAAATGTTAAATTACATTTATAAATATATTCCTTTTTCTTTTGCCCAAAAGAGATGAATTTAGAGCCTCAGAAATGCAAGAATCAGATGACACATGTTGGGCACAGAACACCCCTGCCTTGTGTACAACATTAACATTTAATCAGCGGTGAGAACACCCTGCTTTAAAGTTATGGAATCACTGAGAATGTGATTCAAGGTACCCTGCCCCAAAATGGACATCAGGTGTATTAAGTTTAGATTTGTGACAGAAAACTCAGGTATGCATCATTTTCATGAGGCTTCTTTTCTTCAGAATTTCTGATATTTTGCTAGTTCCAACACATTTAGTGTGTTCATGAGTTTTATTTCTGCATGACTTCATGAGAAAGGATGAGGCAGAATGTATCACTAAAATCCTGCCATATTCACTGCCATTTTCCTTCAGCATGACTTTCAGACAACTATTGAGGTTTTACTTCTAGGCAACGACTTTCCCACGATCATCATGTTGCTACTGTGTGTAAGTTCACTGGTGATCTGTTATGATCACTGATTAGACAGGATCTTTATTCCCATGAGGCTTTCCTGCTCTCTCCAGTCACAAGATTCATCTTACTGTATGCTTTTCAGATATATAATTACCTAAAAAGGTTTCCTCAAGACGTTTCTACATTGAATGTGTCAGAGGTTTTGTCTACCTGTTTTGACTTACGGTGTGAGGTAACTGATCACTGAAGGCACTAGCACATTCTCTGCACCCATTAGATTTCACTCCTATTCAAAATTCCCTACCTTCCCAAGGGTGAAAATTTAGCAACAGGCTAATTAATCTACACTGACTTTTTCAGGTATGCTGGGAGCACACTGGTGTTTAATGAGTTCACTGAACTATCACTGTTTGTCTCCTGCCTGGGTTCACTTGTATGTAATTTCATATTCCCTGCAAAGGATTATGTACTTTGACTTACACATTTTTTGTGTGTATTTTTTTAGTGTCTATTTTTGAGAGAGAATGCAAGTGAGCCAGGGGCAGAGAGGGAGGGAGGGAGACAGAGGATCCGAAGCAGGCTCTGTGTTGAGAGCGCAGAGCCTGATGCACTGAGAGCACACAGCCTGATGTGGGGCTCACACTCACAAACCGTGAGATCACATGACCTGAGCCAAGGTTGGACGCTTAACCAACTGTGCCGCCCAGGCGCCCCCATTTCTTGTGTGTATCAACGAGGCTT
This sequence comes from Panthera uncia, assembly GCF_023721935.1. Classification (NCBI taxonomy): domain Eukaryota; kingdom Metazoa; phylum Chordata; class Mammalia; order Carnivora; family Felidae; genus Panthera; species Panthera uncia. Next base: position 5,991,632 of record NW_026057588.1, read on the forward strand.
GACAAATGAGAGAAATGTAATCCTCAGTTATTGAACCCATCGAGTCTTTCTCTTCTATGAATTCTTTGATGTCCAATGGTGCTGACTTGGTGTCGGAAGACTTTCTCACACTCACCACATACATAGTTTGTCTCCTGCATAAATTCCCTGGGAGGTACCGAATAGGATTTTCCACAGTCGGTACAAATAAAGGAAGTCAATCCTGTGTGAAATCTCCAATGTGGCACAAGGCGTATTTTCCTCCTCAAGGTGTGACCGCGTTCATTGTGTCATTAGGGTTTGTTTCCATTATGAGTTCTCTGATGTACAATCAGATTTCTCTTTGAGGAGAAGCCTTTTCCACATTCACCGCATAGAAAAGGTTTCTCTCCTGTATGAGTTCGCTGATGAACGATTAGACGGCTTTTCACCGTGAAGCCTTTCCCACATTCATTGCATGCATAAGGTTTCTCTCCAGTATGAATTTGCTGATGTAAAATGAGCTCGGTTTCCACAGCGAAGGCTTTACCACATTCGCTGCAGACGTAGGATTTCTCTCCTGTATGGATTTGTTGATGTACGAGGAGATAGCGTTTCATGGTGAAGCCTTTCCCACATTCACTGCACGTAAAGGGTTTCTCTCCAGTATGAGTTCGCTGGTGTACCACGAGATTGCTCTTAAAGGCAAAGCCTTTTCCACATTTATTGCATATATAGGGTTTCTCTCCAGTGTGAGTTCGCTGATGTAACATCAGTCCACTATTCACAATGAAACCTTTCCCACATTCACTGCATCTGTAAGGCTTCTCTCCAGTATGTGTTCGCTGATGTACGACCAGCCGACTCTTCAGGGGGAAGCCTTTCCCACATTCGCTGCAGACGTAGGGTTTCTCTCCAGTATGAGTTCGCTGGTGTATGATGAGCATGCTCTTCACAGTGAAGCCTTTTCCGCATTCACTGCATACGTAGGACTTCTCTACCGTGTGATTTCTCTGATGTACAATGAGATTACTCTTCCTGGGAAAGCCTTTTCCACATTCGTTGCATACATAGGGTTTCTCTCCGGTGTGAGTTCGCTGATGTTCAATCAGTCGACTCTTCATGGTGAAACCTTTCCCACATTCATTGCATAGATAGGGTTTCTCTCCTGTGTGATTTCGCTGATGTATGAGGACATAGTGCTTCGTGGTGAAGCCTTTCCCACATTCGCTGCAGATGTAGGGTTTCTCTCCTGTGTGAGTTCGCTGATGTATGATGAGCATGCTCTTCCCAGTGAAGCCTTTCCCGCATTCACTGCATACATAGCATTTCTCTCCAGTATGATTTCGCTGATGCACAATGAGATTACGCTTCCCTGGGAAACCTTTGCCACATTCGCTGCAAACATAGGGTTTCTCTCCGGTGTGAGTTCGCTGGTGTTCAATTAGACGGCTCTTCATGGTGAAGATTTTTCCACAATCATTGCATATAAAGGATTTCTCTCTTTTATGAATTCTCTGATGTTCGTTGAGCCTGGACTTTCTGGAGAAAACTTTTGCACAAATATTGCATCCATAAGGTTTCTCTCCTGTATGAACTCTGTGATGATCTGTCAGCTGCGACTTCTTAACGAAGGCTTTTCCACATTCACCACACACATGGGCTTTCTCTATTTCATGAGTTCTCTGATGCTTAGTGACTTGGGACTTGTTGCTGACGGGTCTTGTACTTACAGGGAATTTAACCGCAGAATGAAAATCTTCACGCTTATCATGCAGAAATGATTTCTCACTTCCGTTGACTTTTGTAGAGTTCCTAATTTCATAGATCTTGCTCTGGTTGGCTAAACTTAAATTTGATTTCAAAGTTTTTATATAGAACTCAAACATATGATTTTGCCTGAAAGGAAAATGACTTTTGCTTTGAGGGACGATATTTCCAAATGCATTGTGTTCGGGGTACAGTTCCATACCTTTCAGCATTCTTTCATCTTCCCAGTGACCCTGCAGGTGATTATCAACTTTGCCGCTTTCTAGAAAAGAAGAGAACAATGAATCCTTTCATAATCTTGTTTTGAATAAAACTTTATTTATTTTTTATTTTTTAGAGAGAAAGAGAGAATAAAACTTTATTTTTTACTTTTTTAGAGAGAGTGACGGAGAGAGAGATCATCTCAAGCAGATTCCAGACTTGGAGCCCGATGTGGGGCTCAATCCCAAGATTCTGGGGATCACGACCCGAGCCAAAATCAAGAGTCGGACACTCAACTGACTGAGCCACCCGGGTGCCCCTGAATAAAACTTTAAGAAATTCTTTGGTGTTTCTTAAAAATGGCATTTTAGTGACAACAGTATAATACAGAATGCCATATATAAATGTTCCTTATGTCTTATACATTGATAAAAACACAATTATACAGGCAAACGAAAAGAAAAAAGCAGTAAGTGTACCAATAAGGTGACACCATTGACAACGTATGTACATTTGGCTGCTTTCTAACTAGGAACTTGCAGAGATACTAAAACACAAGTCATTTTTGGCAGCAAATGACAAGGTCGGAGGGATACCATTCCACAGAACTTGGAAAGACATCAGGTCACAGGGGTAGAAGAGACTACTATCCAGAACGATGAGGGTTGTGTTTATTCACTCCAAGCTCTTTACTGAATGGCTCCTGTGTACAGGCACTTATGCTGGTGTTTGGAACATTTAAAATATGCCTTACTTTCACTGATCTTAAGCCTAGTTGGGGAAAACCAAATGAAGAAAAAAAAAAAGAAAGGAGTTGGATACTGTTAAATGTGATTAAAGGAGAAATGGACACTGGAAAGTAGAGAAAAACAGGACATACTTGCATAAGGAAAAGACAGTTAAATGATGAATTCAGCAGACAGTGGTTAGGAATCAGGGTGACCCTGCTAACTTTATGGCTTGAGCCACTGGGTAGGTAGAAACATGTCAAATGGAGATGAGGAATATTACTGAGATCCAGAAAGTGTTGGAAAAAGTCTGTGTTGCAAACATCGAGAGGATTATTAGGAATGTAGTATAGGGGCATCTGGGTGGCTCAGCTGTTTGAGCGTCCAACTCTTGGTTTTGGCTCAGGTCATGATCCCATGGTTCGTGGGATGGGGAGTCCTGCATCAGGTTCTGTGCTGCTTGGGGTTGTTTCTCTCCCTCTCTGCCCCTCCCCCCACACACGGTCTTTCTGTCTCTCTCTCTCAAAATAAATAAACTTAAAAAAATGTAGTATAGACATCAAGATCTGGTTGGGGGTATAAATAGAGATAGCAGTGTGGAAATAATACATACCTGTTATTCAAAAGAGGACCGGGTGAAACATTGGGAGGACACAGAGAATGAAAGATAATGAAGGTTTTAGATAGTCCAACATTTAGTTTGCGGATTCTTTAAGTTCACTGAGAGAAACCAAATTCTGACTAGAGAGATCAGGGAAATACGCATACTAAGGTGTATATAGAAAAAATGCATTTGTTACCTAGCAAATAAGAAAGTAAGGCCTTCAGAATTTAACATGAAAGGAAAGATACTCTTGCATTATAATCCTGTTCCTAAATGTGCCTTTCTATATACACCACCATCCAACTAACTTCCCAAACATCAATCAGATTTAGTGGACCACAGTCCAACCTTGGTCCACCCGGCTCATATTATCCTATGTTCCAATCATACTGAATAGGCCACGCGTGATTGGCAGGAAATCTTTGTACAAAAAATACAAAACCAAGCACAGCCCTCCACCATGCTACCTCGATTACTCACCTACCAAACCCAGTCATCCTGGCAATAAACGTGTACATCATCATGAATACTCCCATTCGTCCCTGTCCCCGCTGCTTCTCCTACAGACACCTTCTAATGCTGGCTTTCATCCAGCCAATTCCAGACCACTCTGAATAGTCAACCCCATGACCTCGCCCATTTCCTACTTCATGCCTTCATTCCTAATTCATGGCAGCATCTTCTTAATTCAAAATGTACGTGTACCTTATACATATCATGCTGTCATTCCATTCTGATCGGACGGCCATGAGCTCTATTTCCTCTTTATTTCTAAATTAATCCCTTTATTGTTCATGTTTAGAGTTACCTTCAGTGAAGATTTAACCTCACCCAAAGAGAAGTCTGGCCCTTGCCCTTGGCTCCAGGGAAGTGATCTCTAGGCCCTTGGAATGTCCTACCTGACAGGAGTGTCTTTGTTTGCCTGGGGTCTTTGACCACTGGACATTCTAACAATGTGATTTACGATGGAGGCTTTGGGTCATGCCGTATCAGTTCCAACCTTCAGACCCTCAGAGGAACTGGAGACTACAGGAATTAGCCTGATTTCTGGAGGGGCTAGAAACTAAAGTTCAGCCACGTGGGCAATGTGGGATTGAGCCCCAGTAAAAACACCCAAAGGATCAAGTGAGGTCCCCTGGTTGGCAATACTCTGTTATTGTCACACACCGTGGCTGGGAGGAGGAAATGCTGACCATGAGTCTGGAAGCACCATGTTCAGACACTTCCTGGACTCCATGTGACCCAAGAATTCCACTCCTTGATGTATACCCAAGAAAAATTAATGTTCATAGAATAATTCATAAAAGCCCCAAAAGTGGAAGAACCCAATGTCCATCAATGGATGAGTAAGTAAATAAAATGTGGTATATCCATACAGTGGGAGTATTATTTGGCAATAAAAAGGAATGAAGTGCTGACACATGTTAAAGCACAGGAGAACTTCAGAAACATTAGGCTAAATGCAAGAAGCCAGACACAAAAGACCAAATATTTTATGATTATATGAAATATCCAGAACAGGCAAATCTGTAGATATAGAAAGTAGAGCAGGGGTTGCCTGGGGCTGGGGGCCTGGGAGGAAATGTTTCTTTTTATTCTTTATCTTATTTTTTTAAAGATTTTACTTAAAAAAAAATTTTTTTAACGTTTATTTATTTACAAGAGAGACAGAGTGTGAGCATGGGAGGGACAGAGAGAGAGGGAGACACAGAATCTGAAGCAGGCTCCAGGCTCTGAGCTGTCAGCACAGAGCCCAACGCGGGGCTTGAACTCATGAACCGTGAGATCATGATCTGAAGTCAGAAGCTTAGCAGACTGAGCCATCTAGGCACCCTTTTAATGTTTGTTTATTTTTGAAAGAGAGAGAGAGAGAGAGAGAGAGTGTGTGTGTGTGTGTGTGAATGGGGGAGGGGCAGAGAGAGAGGGAGACACAGGATCTAAAGCAGGCTCCAGGCTCTGAGCTGTCAGCACAGAGCCCGACGCAGGACTTGAACTCATGAACCATGAGATCATGACCTGAGCCGAAGTTGGCCACTTAACTGACTGAGCCACC
>NW_026057588.1:5997045-6028565 GCF_023721935.1 Panthera uncia
GTGTGTGTGTGTGTGTGTGTGAATGGGGGAGGGGCAGAGAGAGAGGGAGACACAGGATCTAAAGCAGGCTCCAGGCTCTGAGCTGTCAGCACAGAGCCCGACGCAGGACTTGAACTCATGAACCATGAGATCATGACCTGAGCCGAAGTTGGCCACTTAACTGACTGAGCCACCAAGGCACTCCAAATTTTACTTTTTTTTTTTACTTTTTTTTTTTTTTTTTGAGAGAGAGGGAGAGAGAGAGAGAGAGAGACAGAGAGAGAATATGAGTCGGGGAAGGGCAGAGAGGGAGAGAGAGAATCCCAAGCAGGCTCCATGCTGTCAGCACAGAGCTCAATGCAGGGCTCAATCTCACAAACCATGAGACCATGATCTGAGCCGAAATCAAGAGCCAGACACTTAACCAACTGAGCCCCCCAGGCGTCCCAAAGATTTTACTTTTAAGTAATCTCTATAACCCTGAGATCAAGAGTTGCGTACTCTCCTAACTGAGCCAGTAGCCAGGTGCCCTAGAAATGTTTCTTTTTAAAGTGATAAAAATATTTCAAAATATTTCAGAAAAGGAGCCCTAGAAATGTTTCTTTTTTTTTTTAACTTTCCTTTTTTTAATTTATTATGAGAGAGAGATAGAGAGCAAGCGGGATAGGGGCAGACAGACAGAGGGAGACAGAATCCCAAGCAGGCTCCATGCGGGGCTTGAACTTAATGAACCGTGAGATCATGACCTGAGCCAAAATCAAGAGTCAGACACTTAACCGAATGAGCCACCCAGGCGCCCCAGAAATGTTTCTTTTTAAAGTGATTAAAATCTTTCAAAATCGGGGATGGTTACGTAACTGTGTTAATGTGATACAAAGCACTCAATTGTATGCGTTAAGTTGGCAAATTGTAGGCTATGTGAATTATCTTAAAGCTGCTTACAAAAAAAGAATATGAAAAACAAATGATTTAGAGAAATTAGTACAACGGGAAGACCTACAATGAACCAAAGGAAAATCAGAAATATCAATCATAGGAAGGAAGCCACAGAAGCAAACACAGCTGATTTAGGCTAGACCTGATGATGTAAAACCATCTTTTCCAGTGAAACAGTCAACAGAAACTTTTCTAGTGGCACAGTCAACAGAAACAGCAGAGATCTTTAAGACAAGAATGCCACAGTTAAAAGCATGGGCAGGGTAAGGTGTGCAGTACTAAGACAGAATAATGTTAAAATGGGATCAAGAGGGATTTTTTGTGTGGAGGGCAGAGGACTCCTATTCCTCATGCAGGGACTCGGAAATCGTAGGCAGGTAAAATACCTAGAACTGAATTCACACTAGACAACAAGTAGGGAGGTATCGATTTGGAGTCTCAACCAGACATCAGAAAGAGCTTAATCCATGAGCCAGAAGAGAAATCTCAAGTATTAGGAATACAGCAAAGAAAATGGAAAGGATCTGAAGACCTTCGAGGTGGGGGAAGAGCTAGGAAGCGGACCAGGGAAGAGACCAGGTTACTGTGGAGACACAACATACAGGGTGGAGTTGGCTGTTGGGAGGGAAATCAGCATTTCCGGAGGGGCCAGAACGTGCAACCGTCGGAAACAGTGTGAAGTCACACATTTCTCTTTGGACTCAGCCCCCAGGGGGGTAATTTCACAGCCAGGGTGGGAGGAACAGGGACACCCACTCTGATGGGGCACAAAGAAGGGGGTCAGCTACAGAATCCATGGAAGAACACTAGGCAAAAGCAACACAAATTAAGGTGTAAAATGAAAAAAAGCAAGGATCAGATATCAGAAGAGGAAAAGAAGACTTCTACTTCCTTCTAAAGACCTGGAGGAAAAGCTCTCCCATGGCGGGGAGATGCATGGAGTCCTCAAGCACCCGGCCAGCCTCCTCTCCCCGGCTGGAGGGGGACTTCCTCAGTGACCCAGCTAGCTAGCTCCCACTCACCCGGACTGGTTCCACTGCGGACTTCCTCTTCTATCGCCCACGGTTCTTCCCCTCGTTCCAGCTTGGCGAGCACGTCTGGTTTGCTGGCTTGATGCCCTGCCCGTGGGAGAGACAGGACACTTGGAGATGGGCTGGGGTGTGTTGGGATGGGAGGACGATACACGTGAGGGGCTGACAGTTTTCGAATCTGCACGGCAGGGGTTCTTCTCTTGGGAGAGGGTACTTGTGATGCTGTGATATTATAATATATATTTAGTCTTTGTACAGGCTCCCGGCACAGAGCTCGTAAGGCCCTTGTAATTTCCTGAGTGGCAGCTGTGATAGGAACATCTGTTCCAGGATTTGTTCTAAGTCCCAATTCCTGACACAGGAACTTCTAAGGCCCTTGGACTCTCCAGAGTGAAGGGTGTCTTTTGTGAACTAATGACTGGTCACAGGGGCACCGATCTAGCTTTAGCCTGGGGGCTGGCTGCCAGAAACACCCACGAGTGATTAGGAGGTTGGGACCTTCAGCTCCAACCCCCTCCCCTGGCCACTGGAGACTGAGTTAATCACCAGTGGCTAATGATCTCAGTAGTTATGTCTACATAATGAAATCTCCATAAGAAGTCCCAAAAAACCAGGCTGGGAGAGCTTTCAGGCTGATGAACACACTGGGGTGCTAGGAGGGTGGCTTACCTGGACAGGTCATAGAAGGTCCACACCCCTCCCCCCATACTTTCCCTTCTACCTTTCTTCCTTTTGGCTGCTCCTGAATTTTATCCTTTATAATAAAATGATAATCTTTTTTAACGTTCATTTATTTATTTTGAGAGAGAGAGCACAAGCAGGGGAGGGGCAGAGAGAGAAAATCCCAAGCAGGCTCTGCGCTGTCAGCACAGAGCTCAATGTAGGGCTCAACCTCACTAACCGCGAGATCATGACCCGAGCCGAAACCAAGAGTCAGACACCTGACCGACTGAGCCACCCAGGTGCCCCCATAAAATGGTAATCCTAAGTAAAGTGCTTTCCTCAGCTCTTCGACCTGTTCCGGCAAATTAGCAGACCAGAAACGGGGTTGCAGGAATGCCTAATTTATAGCTGGACTGAAGCGTGGGTACACTGGGTACCCAATACTTGCAACTGGCCTCCAAAGTGAGGGCAGTCCTGCGGTACTAAACTCTTAAACCTGTGGAGTCTGACGCCAACTCTGGGTAGTGTCAGAACTGAAATGGATTGCAGGACACCTAGCTGCTACCTGAAGAGCTGGAGGCCTGGTTGTCGGTGCGGAAAAACCCCACGCGCTTGGCATCATTTGTGTTGTTAATAAAAACAGCTCATAATACGTTAGACCCTTTTAGCATGTGCCAGAGGTGGTCCTGGGAATCAGCCATTCAGAACAGTGCAGGGACCCTGAAGTGTAAGCAGCTGAGAAAGGAAAGGCCACCGACCGGGCACCTTCTGAGGGACACAGGGAAACTGTCCTCACCCACTGACACCAGGTTCCTGTAGTTCTCCAGCATCACATCTCGATACAGGTCCTTCTGGGTGGGGACCAGGAGCCGCCACTCCTCCCGGGAGAAGTCCACGGCCACGTCCTCCAGTGTCAGTGATTCCTGTAATAACAAAGCCCTGTTTAATATGAAAGGTTCGCTTTTACTGGTTCATGAGGAATATAAAGGAAGCTGCCCTGCTAATAGTAACTATGATGATGAGACCAGTTCTGAAGTATAGGTGGTGTTTTTGTGTGTTTTTTAAGCCCTTCTCTGACACCAGCTGGATGGCCTACAACTGAACTCAATTCTGACACTACCTACCTGGAGACGGCGTCACATTTCACAGGTTAAGGGGTCACTCCCACAAGACGGCCCCTGCCCCCGCTTCAGACACCAATCCAAGTCCGTGTTGTCACCCGTGCTCTAACAAACTACAGAGTGGAGGTTCCAGTGACCCCCCCCTCCTTGGGTTTGATTGATTTGGGTTTGATTAAGCAGCTCAGAGAACTCAGTTTACTTAACCGCGTACTAGTTTATTATATATGATAAAGGATACAGATTTCATCCAGATGAAAGAGACGAACAGGGCGAGGTCCGAGGGGAGGGGCACGTCACCCCCTCAGCACCCACGTCCACTAAGCTTGGAGCTCTCCAAACCACACACCTTTGGGATTTTATGGAGGCTCCATCACAGGCATGGGGGGTCATGAACTCCATTTCCAGCCCCTCTCTCCTCTCTGGATAATGGGGATACAGCTGAAAATTCCACACTTCTGATCACGGCTTGGCCTTTCTGCAGACCAGCCCCCATGCAGGAGCCCACCCAGAGTCACACCATTAGAACAAGAGCTGCTCTGGGGCACCCGGGTAACTCAGTCGGTTAAGCGTCCGACTTCGGCTCAGGTCACGATCTCACAGTTCGTGGGTTCGAGCCCCGCGTCGGGCTCTGTGCTGACAGCTTGGAGCCTGGAGCCTGCTTCCAATTCTGTATCTCCCTCTCTCTCTGCCCCTTCCCTGCTCATGCTCTGTCTCTCTCGGTCTCAAAAATAAATAAACATTTAAAAAAATTAAATAAAAAGTTTATTAAGAACAAGAGCTGCTCCTATCACCCAGGACATTCCAAGGGATTTAGGAACTCTGTCACATATGAGATCGAAGACCAAATATTGGACCGAAAGACGCCTCTAGTGCTCTTTTCACTTAAGGAATTACAAGGATATTAGGGGGCACCTGGGTGGCTCACTAGTCAGTTAAGCGGCTGACTTCGGCTTGATCTCACGGTTCGTGGGTTCGAGCCCCAGATTGCAATTATGCAAGTTGATAATGTGCTATTATTAAGCATTGGCGAAGATTTTAGGCATAGACGATCCACATATCACTTAGAAGATACCCGCTAAATGCTTTACACAGTTTTACTCATTGAGTATGACTACAGACCAATGGAATTTTGTATAGTTAATATTCATCAATCCATTGCAGTCACTATTTCTTTAGATGCCTGGATTAAGAACAGATTATGTTCTTTGGAGTATGGTTCCACCGACACACAAAATGTCATGACAGGTGTGTTTACATACACAGATGTACATAAATCCAGTTACATTTGTAAGTGGGCCACGTGCACAGATGCACACACAGGTCCAGGGACAGCAGGAGCACACCACACATCTGTTAAAGCGGTATGAAGGAATGAGGAAAGAGGACATGAAAAGAGAACGTACTTTTTTGCTTTTAAGTTTTATTTATTTACTTTGAGAGACAGCATGAACAGGGGAGGGGCAGAGAGAGGGAGAGAGAGAATCCCAAGCAGGCTCCATGCCATCAGTGCGGAGCCTGACATGGGGCTTGAACTCACAAACTGTGAGATCACGACCTGAGCCGAGATCAAGAATCAGATGCTTAACCGACTGAGCCACCCAGGTGCCCCGATTTTTTTTTTCTTTAAAAGGTACTCGTGAGCAATTTGTATAGTTACAGGAAACAAAAGCACTAAAAAGAAGAGTAGGTAAAAACTGGATCTAAAAACGGGAAAGGGGGGGGCCTGGGTGGCTCAGTCGGTTAAGCGTCCGACTTCAGCTCAGGTCGTGATCTCGCGGTCCGTGAGTTTGAGCCCTGCGTCGGGCTCTGTGCCGACAGCTCAGAGCCTGGAGCCTGCTTCGGATTCTGTGTCTCCCTCTCTCTGACCCTCCCCCGTTCATGCTCTGTCTCTCTCTGTCTCAAAAATAAAGGTTAAAAAAATTTAAACAGGAAAGGATTCTTCATTTTCTGAGATAACATAAAGTTGTAAAGCAAACACCCTAGAACCCAGTAATTCAAGCCCTTACTAGACAAAATTTTGTGCAACTATCTAATGCCAAATCTGTACTTGAATGCCAGTACAGGCACCTGTTCCTAGAGCCTTACTTTGGTCCCCTGAAAAAACCGTGTTCACTGAATTTGCTTGGTTTATCCCCCAAGAGTCTCTGTGGAACTCTATAATAAACAGCAGGAGGGAGTCAGCTGCTGCCTTCATTGGAAGGTTAGTGTTCTAGGGCGCCTCGGTGGCTCAGTTGGTTAAGTGTCCGACTCGTGATCTCTGCTCAGGTCGTAAACTCACAGTTTGTGAGTTCGAGCCCCATACACTGCACTGATGGCACACAGCCTGTTTGAGATTGTCTCTCTGCCCCTCCCACGCTCGTAGTCTCTCTCTTTCTCAAAATAAACAAACTTAAAAAAAAAAAAAGTGACTGCTGAAAACACTGTCTACCCCATCACCTCTAAGAAGAATATAAAATTTTTCCTGAGTCCTCAGTGCCATGAAATATTGACATCCCCTGAGGAACCTTTCTGCTTTCTCCTCTCAGTCACTGCATATCATGTAACTTAGCATGATTCTCTTGTCGTTGTCACACATATTAGATGCAGCGTGTCAGCTGATGTAACCCAGAGGATCCTTTAGTTACATATTATGTTCCAACGCTGGTCATTTACCAGGAATCACATTAACACTATATTCTTGATTCTACTTTGCCATGATGTTGGAGGTACAGTCAAAGTTTATTTCTCTCTAGATACTGAACGGATTTTTAAAAAAATTAAGTTATTTATTTTGAGACACAAAGAGAGAACGTGAGCAGGGGAGAAGCAGAGAGAGAGGGAGAAAAGGAGAATCCCACACAGGCTCTGCACTGTTAATGCGGAGCCCGATGCAGGGCTTGAACTCACCAACTGTGAGATCGTGACCTGAGCCGAAATCAAGAGTCAGACGCTTAACCAACTGAGCCACTCAGGCTCTGTATTTTCACAAGCCTCTATAAATTCACCAGGGAATAAAGAAGAGAATTAAAAAAAGACAAAAATCACCTGGGCATTGATCATTTTCTTCTGTTTTGAGAAATGGCCAACAACTGGGATATTCTGTCTTTGTCTCTTCCGGATATGCCCCAAATTTCTAGTTAGAAATCTAGTAGCCAGTCAAAAGTGCTCCAGAAATGACACTGTCTAGGTCGTGGAACCTCCTCTTTCTTCATTCATTTCTTGTCTCTTGTCAGGACCTGTAGGCCGAAGAGCAAAATTACTTTCAGTGTTACATCCTCTCTTGCTGTGTACTCGCCTTGACACATGGTCCCCAGTATTTGTGTCTATTTGGTTCCCCAGGAATCATGACTTAGGCATAAGACCCTGAAGTAGCAGGTAATGGGAAGTGGCAAAGGAGAATCGGAACAGAACTCTGCCTCAGTGGCAAGTAATGTTCAGATCAATTTTAGAAATGAGGCCATATGGACAGCGAGGAACAGTGAATTTTTCCTTTAAACTATGTTGCTCTATCTCTTTATTTACCCTATGTACATACACTTCAATATGCAGAACAATGAGCACACCAAAAAAAAAAAAAAAAAAAAGAGAGAGAGACAATATGAGCTATAGAATCAATGTTTTAAAAACACCTCAACAAATTAAAAATTAAAAGACAACTCAAAAGTATAAATACTGAGCAGCGCCTGGGTGGCTCAGTCCGTTAAGTGTCCGATGTGGTCTCAGGTCATGATCTCTCAGTTCATGGGTTCGAGCCCCACATTGGGCTCTGTGCTAACAGCTTGGAGCCTGGAGCCTGCTTCGGATTCTGTGTCTCCCTCTTTCTCTGCTCCTTCCCCTCTCACACTCTCACACTCTCTCTCTCTAAAAAACCAAACATTTAAAAATTTTAAAAATAAATACTGGGAAAATAGCAGACTTTACATAATATATAACCTGAAAGGAAATATCCAAGACAACACACAGTAAAATTACAGAAGGATAAACACAGAATCTTAAATAAAGGCTAATAAAAACAAAAGGCTAATTAATTTTAAATCTGCTGAATCGTTTCTCTCTCCCAAAACTTTCATTTCTGCGGATTCAAAGGGACGGGATGATGTGGAGAGCCAAAAGAGATTAGAAAATTATATGGAGGAGGGACTTGGACCTGAAGCTTTTAAGGAATGTTAACATTCAACACGTCTGTTCCAGCAGCCGGTCTGAGCCCAACGCACGAACCAGCCGGGGCCCCTGAGCCTCCAAGCCTGCTGTCACACGATCCTGCACAAAAGACAGGCCACGACCCCACCGAATCAATACCAAAACTGGATCAGCTACGTATGTACACTGACCTCCCTTAATGGTTCCTCAATCACTGAGCTCCAAATTATTGCAGAACCAGAGCCAAACGCCGCCTTCTGTGACAAACACCACCCCACCAGCTGTCAATCACCTACAGGCTGAGTGACCTGCGAAGACCCTAAACCCTGACCTCAGGACTCTCGGTAGTTGATCTGTTGAGATCTTTAATCACTGACCAGCACAGCCCCCCCAGGATTGACCCCAAAGACATCTCGATTACAGACATTCAATACAGACTCCTCCGTGCTCACCTCCAAAAACACACCCGCCCTACGCTACCTTCACCGACTTAGGGGAGCACCAACTTACCTAGAGGCCGACAGGCCGCCCCTCTCCCCGCCTTTTCTACAAATAGACCCACACAAGGACTTGAGTCTCTCCTGAACCTGCAGCGACCTCTTCAGGGCCTAACTTACTTCCCTAAACTTCCTTCGCTCTAGTTCCCTCGCCCGGCCTTCTCTCCCGGGAACACCTGACGAGGGTCAGCGGCGTTTCTGGCGCGTTTCTATGGAGAACGGAATACGGGTTTCCGGCTCCTCCTTATGAGCTCATAAGTCCGCGCGGCCGTCGCCTCGGCGCCCCGGGGGCCGCCATCTTTGAATACCCGCCGTACGGAAACCTGGGCAGCGGTGTGTTTGCGCCGTGAGGCGGCGGTGAAAGAACGCCGCGGAAACCCTCGCCCTTTCTCGCCCCTCCAGGCCTCACAGGAAAATGGGGAGATGTACAGAAGTTCCCGCTCACGCGAAGCAGACGTGATATGGCGGTAACCTTTGAAGGGACAGAGGACCCTTAGTTGTAGGGGACGCGGAACGGCGCCGAGTTGACCAAAGCCGGAGCCCTTCCCCATCTAAGGGGCGCGGCTCCTCCGGCCGTGAGGTCTCCGCTCGGTGGGAAATTAAAATAACCTCTGGGCACCTCGGTCTCGATTCTCATTGCGGAAAGGCTCAGCGGCCGTGTAAAAGCTCCAGCAGGCTTGCCAAGAAAGCGGGCGGCGCGCTGCGGCCGGAGAGGGCCGGGGCAGGTGCTCGCCGGCTGGGAGGGAGCCGCGCGGCCGGGAGCTCGGCGAGGGTGCCGGGGAGACCACGGTTTGGAAAAGTGAGATGGGGTGGGGCATGCGGCGGTCGCCAAGAGAGCTGAAGCCACGGTCGTTGTGAGCCTCTTGCCAGCCTCATCCCATCCATGTCCCTTACACATCCCAGGCAGCGACTTCTGTCACTCAAGATTAGGGGCGCCTGGGTGGCTCTGTCGGTTAAGCGTGGGACTTTGGCTCAGGTCACGATCTCACGGTTCGTGGGCTCCAGCCGGCGATCGGGCTCTGTTTCCCTCTCTTTCCCTGCCCGTCCCCTACTCGTGCTCTCTCAAAAGTAAATACATGTTAATTTAAAAAAATTTATAAAGGGGCGCCTGGGTGGCACAGTCGGTTGAGCGTCCGACTCTTGGTTTCGGCTCAGGCCATGATCTCACTGGTTCGTGGGTTCCAGCCCCGCATCGGGCTCTGTGCTGACAGTGCGGAGCCTGTCGCTCCCTCTCTCTCTGCACCCCCGCCCCCGCCAAAGTAAATAAATAAACTTAAAAAAAAATTATAAAGATTAGTCTGCAACATATTCATGAAATTAGTTGCGTATGTACTCCTTTTTCTAGCTTCTTGAACACAGCATAATTGCCTTGGGGTTGTTTCCAGTGTTTTGGATATTGCAGCTGGAACTGCTGTGAATATTCACGTGCAGGAAATAAAATGAGCACAAAAAACAGATTGACCACAGCCCTGTGCATCTTCACCAAGACGTGTTTGCCAGCCTTTTGCAGGCCTGCTACCCGTTTCCAGCCTGCTCTCGCTCATATTCTCCTCTCCACCCCGCACCGCCTCCCCGCCCCCACTCCCGCCAATGCCAGTTGCTGAGCTTAGAAGTCTCCCTCACCCCGAGGAACCAGACACCTCAAGAACACAGGCTGTGTTCACCTGTTTGCCCCCGCTATGTTAAAACCCGTAGGCTATTATAATTTTCAGAATGCACCTGATAAAGTCATGTAACCACAGGTCAAAGCAAAAGACAGTTCCATCTTCATACTCCTCCATCATTACTATGCTGGCCCAGTCTCGCCCCTGATACTAAAATTGTCCCTGCTTGCACCGTTGGTCTGTGCTAAGCTCGTTTTCATACAGCAGGCAAGGTGATGTTTGTAAAATACAAATCAATCATGAAAAATTTCCTGTTTTCCATTATCTAATGACTGCAATACAGAATAAAATCTCAGGAATTGAGATAACCAAGTTTAGGTGCTTAAAAATGTGTTGGGTTGGGGCGCCTGGGTGGCTCAGTCGGTTGAGTATCCGACTTTGGCTCAGGTCATGATCTCACAGCTCGTGAGTTCGAGCCCTGCGTTGGGCTCTGTGCTGACAGTTCAGAGCCTGGAGCCTGCTTCGGATTCTGTGTCTTCCTCTCTCTCTGCCCCTAACCCACTTGCATTCTGTCTCTGTCTCTCTCAAAAATAAATAAACATTAAAAATTTTATTAAAAAAACATAACATTTAAATGTTTAAAAATATATATATGTCGGATTCAATTTACCCCTTAATTCAGGGTTTGTGATGGAACTGTAAAACAGCTACTGCATAGCAAATATCCATTTCTTCTCCAACCAGGACTCAAGCAGGGTATCTTTATTGAATCAAGAGAAAGACTGGAAAGAGGAGAGAGGACAAGAGCCCCAATCATAAGAGGAAAAAGGAATAGAAAAGGCAAACCACATATGCTGTTAAGCAGGTCACAGAGGAAATGGGAACTCAAATTACAACAACTTTCAAAGGTGATAGGGCTGTGAACAACTTAAGGGTTCTTCTCCAATACACTCAAGAGGAATCTTACCTTCTTTCATATCCCAGCTTTCCTCCATCTTGCCTGAGGTTCTCATGTTTTTTATTCTGCTTCTCTGGGGATCCTAGTCCTCTTCTCTCCCCCTTTTATAGGCAAACATTTAGCCTAATAACACACACATACACACAGTATTTTTTTGAACAATTCCATTCTTTACAACTGCCTTACAATCGCTCATTCTTTGCACTGATAGAACTTTTTTCTTTATAGTCCATTCACCTTCATCTTCCAAATCAACATCTAATTCTTTTATTTCTTCTATGTCACAAAGAATGTATGACCCTATAAAGCAGCACCAATCAATAGACGGTTCTGTGATGATGTAATTGTCATGTAATACATCTGTATTGTCCGACATGGTAGTCACTAGTCACCTAGAACTATTGAATTCTTGGAATGTGAACTCTTGATATTAAGGAAATACATGTTTAACTTAACTTTAATTAATCTACACTTAAATAGCCGCATGTGGCTAGTGGTACTGAAGCAGTGCAAAACTATCAAGGAATGTACAGTCAACGTGGGGAGAAAAGACATGGGCATTTCTAAAGACGTATTTGTATCCTGGATTATTTATACATTATTTTTCTCTTTCCAAGAGTTTTAATTTAAATTCCAGTTAATTAACATACAGTGTAATACTAGTTTCAAGTGTAGAATTTAGTGCTTCATCACTTAATACAAGACCCAGTGCTCATCACAAGCGCACTCCTTAATCCCCATCACCAGTTTAACCCACCCCTCCCCACCCTCCCTCTCGGTTTGCCTCCTTTTTTTTCCTCCCCTATGTTCATTTGTTTCCTAAATTCCACTAGTGACATCCTAAGGTATTTGTCTTTCTCTGACTTATTTTACTTAGTGTAATACTCTCTAGCTCCATCCATATCATTGCAAATGCAAGATTCCACTCTTTTTGGTGGCTAACATTCCATTTGTGTGTGTGTGTGTGTGTGTGTGTGTGTGTGTATCACATCTTTATCCATTCATTAATCAATTACTTATACATTATTTTTTTTTTTTTTTTTTTCACTTTTTTTTTTTGGGGACAGAGAGAGACAGAGCATGAACGGGGGAGGGGCAGAGAGAGAGGGAGACACAGAATCGGAAACAGGCTCCAGGCTCTGAGCCATCAGCCCAGAGCCCGACGTGGGGCTCGAACCCACCGACCGCGAGATCGCGACCTGGTTGAAGTCGGACGCTTAACCGACTGCGCCACCCAGGCGCCCCTACTTATACATTATTAATAGGACTCCTTCGCTTGTCTCCCAAATACTCTCCTTGGGGAAAAATGTACTTAGGATCATTCTAACTCCACGTCATTCCAAGCACAAAACCCGTGATCCAATTATTTCACGTCCCATTTCACCTAATGTGGAGTTTACATACCCTGAGTATGTTAGATGGAGCGTGAAGATACACCACTTACATATAATTCAGCTAACTTTTTTTTTCTTTTTTTTCTATTTCATTTTAACCAATTTAATGTTTTTACTTATTTTTGAGACAGAGAGAGACAGAGCATGAGTGGGGGAGGGGCAGAGGGAGAGGGAGACACAGAATCCAGGTTCCAGGCTCTGAGCTGTCAGCCCAGAGCCTGATGTGGGGCTCGAACTCACAGACGGTGAGATCTTGACCTGAGCTGAAGTTGGTCGCTTAACCCACTGAGCCACCCAGGCGCCCCTAATTCAGCTACCTTAACACTCATTCCAGGAGGGCAAAGACATTTTGTTCACCTCTGTGTCCTTAGCTGGTAGAATAATACCGGGTATAAAGCAGGTACTTCACAAATATTCACCGAATGAACAGCAATTCATTGAAAGGCTGTTTCTCAGGTGACTTTACATAATATAAGGTCCTGAAAATGTGTGAAAGGAGTACCGACCGCTTTTTCCTCCACACTATCCTAGGGAAACTGAACAGATCTTATATGTTCCCCAAACTCCACTAGTCAAAGACTGCTTTTTCCTATCAACCAACTCTATAATATAAAGATTTTCATTCCTAGCAATATCCAAATACCACCTTATCTCTTTATGCTC
This sequence comes from Panthera uncia, assembly GCF_023721935.1. Taxonomy (NCBI): domain Eukaryota; kingdom Metazoa; phylum Chordata; class Mammalia; order Carnivora; family Felidae; genus Panthera; species Panthera uncia. The sequence continues at coordinate 6,010,011 of NW_026057588.1, forward strand.
ACAGCAGTGTTTTGTTTCACTTATGATCCCAGGCATTCCAGATTAGTTGACGAAACTGAGCAATTGATGTGGAAGCTAGAGAGTATTATGTTACGCAAAATACCTCAGAAAAAGACAAATACCTTATGATGTCACTCGTGGAACTTAAGAAACAAATGAACACAGGGGAGGAAACAAAAGAGGCAAACAAAGAAAAGACAAGGTTACTAACATCAGACTGTGTCTCTTTATCAACAATATAGAGAATGAAATTTATCAGGCTTTCCCAGTCTCTGCATTCATATTTCTCTCAAAATACACTTAACTATATAATGGCCTGGAATTTTTTGTTCACTGTTTTTCTACTCTGCATTTCCTTCCCATAGGTTTTTTGAGACATAATGTGAGAAATCATTGACCACTGAAGGCACAGTCACATTGACTACACTTGTAAGATTTTTGTTCCCCTGGGCAAATTTTCTGCCAACACTGGAGGGCGCAACCTAGCTAGAGGCTGTTCCAAAAGGGCTAAGTTCCTATTTGCTAGAAGCCCACTGATATTTAATAATGTCTGAGTGGCGACAGAAGGCATTTGCACAGTCACCAAATTAACAGGACTTCACTTCTAAGAAGCTGTGACCCTGTGGAAGGGTTTTCCAATTTTATAAATCTACGTGTTTCTCCTTTGTGTGGGGGGTTTTTGTTTGTTTGTTTGTTTAATAAGGCAAGACTTGTAGGCAAAAGCTTTCCCACACCCAGGGCATTCACAGATCTCTCTCCTGTAGTTCTTTAATGGATAATGAGCTGTTGCTTCCTGATGGTTTTCCCACATTCACTACATTTATGAGGTTTCTTTCCTGTGTGCGTTTTCTGATGTTTAATGAGACCTGACTTCTGAAGACAGGATTTTCTTTTTTTTTTTAATTTTTGAGAGAGAGAGAGAGAGAGTGAGAGATAGATCGTGAGTGGGGAGGGGCCGGGAGAGAGGGAGACACAGAATCTGAAACAGGCTCCAGGCTCGGAGCCGTCAGCACAGAGCCCAACACGGGGCTCCAACTCACGAACCACGAGATCATGCCTGAGCCGAAGTTGGACACTTAACTGACTGAGCCACCCAGGTGCCCCTGAGGACGGGATTTCCTACAGTCCCTACATACAAAGGAAGCCTTGTTTGCATGAACTCCCTGATGTCGTAAGAGGCTCACCTTGTGGATGAAGCCTGGTCCACATTCACTACATATACAGGGTTTCTCACCAGTATGAGTTCACTCACGTACAATGAAACTAATCTTCTGGGTGAAGCCCTTTCCACAATCATACATAGGGTTTCTCTCAGGTATGAGTTTTCTGAAGTAAAATGAGATGTCATTTAATGAGCAAGGCTCTGCCACATTTAGTGCCTCAATGGGGTTTTCTCCTCTTCCATTTCTCTCGTGTATAATGACTTCTGACTTCCTGTAACAGGCTTTGCCATATTCACCTATAGGTTTCTCTCCTGTGTGAATTTTCTCGTGTCCAATGAGCCTGGACTTTGTGGTATGTGCCTTCCCATATGTACTGCATCCATGGGGTTTCTCTCCCCGGTGAATCCTCTCACGTTTAGTGAGCTGAGACTTCCTGATGAAGGATTCCCCACATTCACTGCATACGTGCATTCCCCAATTTTGTGAGCCCTCTGATGCTGAACAAACGGGAGCCTTAGTGCTGATGGGTTTTCCAATTTCAGGCAATTTTAGTATGAATTTGCTTATACTTTGTAAGGAGAAAGGATTTCTCATCTCCACTACACTCCATGGAGTTCTTTATTTCATAGCCTCTGCTTTAACTGACTGAATTTAAATTTGATTTCAGAGTTTTTCCCTAATTTTGCCTTAAAGGAAAATGATGGTCCAGATGGACGATATTTTCAGAGGCATCATGTTCACAGCATTGTTCCGCATTTAGTTGTCTTTAGGCATCTCCAGCCACGCAAGTGTCACCGTAGGTGATCATCAACTTCAGCTTCTAGGAAAGAAGAGAACAATGAGTGCCTAGGTGTGGACTAGCCAATCTTTAGTGTTGACTGCGTGATCTCAGTATAAAAGAGTCTCTATTAATGTCCCTTATTTCTTGAACACTGGTAAAAACACAACACACAAAAATCAAGTGGCAAAAGCAAAAAGCATACAAATAAGTTTAGATAGTTCACAATGAATAACTATACAGTCGGCTGCTTTCTAAATAGCATCTTGCAAAACATGCAGAGAGAGCAGAAAATAAGAAAACCACTGTTAGAAGAGAAAACACAGGTGGAAAAAAAACTTCATCCAAGGTTACAAGGGCTGCATTCAGTCATTCCACAAATCCTAATAAAATGCCTGGTAGGTACTGGCCACAGTGCTGGTGTTGGGGACACGTGAATGTATTATTCTGAGTTTACATTCTAGGTACGGAAAATACACTGAGCAAAGAAAAATGGGAGGCAGGGGCGCCTGGGTGACTCAGTCAGTTAAGTGTCTGACTTCAGCTCAGGTCATGATCTCACGGTCCATGAGTTCGAGCCCCGCATCAGGCTCTGTGCTGACAGCCTGCTTTGGATTCTGTGTCTCCCTCTCTCTCTGCCCCTCCCCCACTCATGCTCTGTCTCTCTCTCTCAAAAATCAATATCGAAAAAAAAGAAAAAAGGGAGACAGCTGCGAATTATGAGAGGTGGTTAGAAGAAGCAAAGGAGATGAAGAGAGGTGGAGGAAATGAGGATACACTGTGGAGTAAGACAAGTCTTACCACTGAGTTCAAAATGGGAGGGGAAAGCACATGAAGAATTAAGGTTCACTCCTAAATATTTTGCTGGAGTCAAGAGGTAGGTGGAAACTTTCTTCAAGAGGGTGGATGTTACTGAGGTTCAGAATGTGGGGGAAATAAGTGGACTTTCCGAAGCATATAAACATTTTGATTTTTATTAGACGGCAAGGTGCCAGTACCCAGTTGGATAGAAAAATGTTGAGAACTGGCCTGAGTGGACACAGCGATGTGGAAAATATCCGTATGTAAATTTTTAAGGATAAAGGATAAGCTGAGGTCGTGTTCAGAGCGCAAAGACTGAAACAAAGTTGAGGCAAAGGACCAAGATGTTAGTTGCTCAAACATTCAGACTTCCGGTTTGGAAGAGTCCCACCAAAGGAAGCAAACGGACTATGGTGGTCAAGGGCAGAAGCAGATGCTTGTTATGAACAAACATCTCAGGCAATTCAGAATGTTGGACCCTCAGTGTTTGAGTTTGACATTTCTGTGATACTCTTGGGTGGTCGTCCGCTTTCTAAAATTTACCCCTTTCTTCATTCTTCAGAGCACCATCACCCTGGCCATACATTTAAGGAACAGACTCTTATCTCCACACTCCCAACTTTTAGTCTAGCTGGGGCACATTCCTGAAGAAAGGGGCAAAGGTGAGAGAGAATGACCATCCAGGAAATTCCACCAGACTGGTGGACACGCAGACTTCTCCAGGGACAGATGTGCTTCCATACGGAAGAAGAAGACCATCACCTTCCGTCGCACTCTGCAAGCTGTACCTGTACAGATGTCACATCTGATTTCCTCCCATTTTGACACCCCTAAGGCACTGATCCCTCATCTTGCAATGGACTGCGTCTTCTTCCATAATTCTGCATTTCTGTCTCCATGTTGGCCTCAGTTAAGCAGCCTTTAGGACCACTTGCCTCCTTCTGAACCAAGACTCGGGCCACTGGTACGTTGTTTTTCCCACAGCCTCAGGCCCTTCCTTATTATTGCTACACAGCTGCCACCAGGTAGAAATTAAGACAACCCAGACCTGAAAAAACAAAACAACAAAAAACCCCTACCATTCATCATGCTACCTCAACTAGTTCAATTACCAATACCTAAAGTCTAAACAGTCAGCCTGGCAATAAAAGTTAATATCGCCTTAGGGTGCCTGGGGGGCTCGGTCGGTTAAGTGTCCGACTTCGGCTCAGGTCGTGATCTCACAGTTTGTGAGTTCGGGTCCTGCATCGGGCTCTCCCCTAATGATGTGGAGCCTGCTTGGGATTCTCTCTCTCCCACCCCGCCCCCGTCCCTCCCCAACTCGTGCTTTCTCTCTCTCAAATAAATAAACTTAAAAATAAAAAAGATAACATTGCCTTGATCACCCCATTTACCTGTTTCCATTCCAGTGCTGCCCCCACAAATACCCTCTGACACTGGCCTCTGTGAGGCTTCAGGCTGCTCTGTGGCAGTCTTGGCCATGGCCTTGCAGATTTCTTACTATTTATGCCTCTCTTCTTTGCCCTTCATTACCTTCTTTATTTAAAATCAAGGTATGCGCCCACATATCGTGGCGTTATTCCCCAGGCTCTCTATATAACTGTAGGTTCTATTTCCTCTAGATTTCCACAGTATCACACCTTTGCTAATCATTTTGACATGTAACCTCAACCTTGAATTCTAGCAACAATACTATGTGTTCAAAACCTGTATTGCATACAGATTTTCTAATCAACCAGGCTGAGAGAGAAAGGCCTGGATGCATGCATTATACACATGGTCTCCAACAAAAGCCTTGGATTTAAGAAATGTTTGAAAAATAGATACGATGTTTTCAAGGCTGAGTTTCAGTGCTGTGGGCACAAAGCACTAAGAGAATTCATAGAAGGAAAACAAGCAGTCAGAGACCATTTCATGAAAAGAGAATTCAAAGTGCAGCAATACACACACGCGCGCGCGCGCGCACACACACACACACACACACACTTATATGAATGGGAAGACAACACTAAGATCATATCCCTGTCCCTTAGTTTATATCTTTCTTGCTGAATCAGCAACTCCCGACGACGTTTATGGCTCTTACTTTCCTGAAAGACATTTTTGTTCTGTTTTTGGAAAACCAGCCTCTCTTAGATCTTCCAACCTCACCACCTCTTTCTTAATTTCCATTGCTCTTTCTTTCTTCTTTTATATTTAAGAGAGAGAGAGAGAGAAACAGAGTGTAAGCAGGGGAGGAGCAGAGGAGAGGGAGATACAGAATCCAAAGCAGGCTCCAGGCTCCCACCTGTCAGCACAGAGCCGGAAGTGGGGCTCAAATCTACAAACCATGAGATCATGACCTGAGCTGAAGTCAGATGCTTAACTAAGCCACCCAGGTGCCCCCCATTCTTAACCTTCTATAGTACTCATTTTTCTAAACCGTTAGAAGACACTAAACTTAAGGGGAAAAAAAGAGGAAGGTGGAAGAAATTTTCTTCTAGAGAAAGTGATTTTAGTTCCTTACTAAAAAGTCTGAATTCATTCAGGAGTTTCTGTGAACTTAGGAGTCTCTGTTGAAAATAAAAGCTTAACTCACAAATTAAAGGGAAAGTTTAAGGACAGGAGAACAGAACAAGAAATGGAAAACAGAATCTTTGGACAACTTCCGAGTGGGGAAAGAGAAGTGTCTCATTAGTTCATTCAGGTTGCTAGAACAAAAACCGACAGAAATGTATTTCATATTTTTGGAGGCTGGGAAGTCCCAGATCAGGGTACCAGCAGATTGGGTGTCTGGTGAGGCCTGCTTCCTCGTGGGCAGTACCTTCTAGTTACAACCTAATATGGCAGAAAGGGCAGGACCGTCATGACCTAATCACCTCTCAAAGGCCACATCTCATAACACCATCACCTTGGGGATTAGGATTTCAACACCTGAATCTCGAGAGGACACAAACATTTAGTCTAGAACAAGAAGCTAAGAAGCCATGGAAACACAGAGATCAGATTACAGTGTGGACACAGCATCCAAAGCGAGGCTGAATGCTGGGAAGGGAAATCACTAGTTTGCAATGGGGCAGTTACATGAACCAATTGGAAGACTATTTTGAATTCAAAGAGCTACGTTTGGAGTAACACTTAGAAGGTGGAATTTCATAGCAATGGAAGTGTGGAAGAAGTAGTTAGAGACACTGCAACAATGGACAAAAAAGACTTGAGAACTGTAGGAAGAAGAGAACTAAGCAAACAATGACAAAAATCAAGATGGGAATGCCCGGCTGGCTCAGTCAGTACATCATGTGACTCTTGATCTCAGGGTCATAATTTTGAGCCCCACATTGGATGTAGAGATTACTTAAAAATAAAATCTTAGGGGCGCCTGGGTGGCTCAGCCGGTTGAGTGTCCCATTTCGGCTCAGGTCATGATCTCACAGCTCACAAGTTCAAGCCCCACGTCAGGCTCTGTGCTGACAGCTCAGAGCCTGGAGCCTGCTTCTCCCTCTCTCTCTGCCCCTCCCCTGCTTGTACTCTGTCTCTGTCTCTGTCTCTCAAAAATAAATAAAACATTAAAAATAATAATAATAAAATCTTTTAAAAAAATTAAGATGTACATCAAATAAACAGGGGTCGGCTCTTGGAAGAAGAAAAGGGGCATATTTTCCTATCGACTCCTACAAAGAAGCTCTCATCAGGGAAGGATATGAGGGGCAGCTGTTTAGACATCCTCAGACACTCTCACAGCCCTGGAACCTTCCCTGGCTCGTGAGAATGTGACCTCCTCAGCCATTCACCTTGCTGTTGTCACTTGCTCACCTGGACTGGTTCCACTGCGGACTTCCTCTTCTATCGCCCACGGTTCTTCCCCTTATTTAGCTTGGAGAGCGCGTCTGGTTTGTTGGCTTGATGCCCTGCCCATGGGAGAGACAGGACACTTGGAGATGGGCTGGGGTGTGTCGGGATGGGAGGACGCTACACGTGAGGGGCTGAGGCAGTTTTCGCATCTGCACGGCAGGGTTCTTCTCTCACAGGAGTGGACACGTTATGCACTCTTGTCTGAAGCCAGAGAAGGACCCGAGAATCTACCACTGGAAAGCGCTGCAGATACTCTGAAGTGTTAAGCAGCTGACAGAGGAAAGGCCACTGATGGGGAGTCTCTGAATGACAGGGGGGCTGTCCTCACCCACTGACACCAGGTTCCTGTAGTCCTCCAACATCACGTCCCGGCAGGTTCTTCTGGGTGGGGGCCAGGAGCTGCCACTCCTCCCACATGAAGTCCATGGTCACATCCTCCAGTGTCAGTAACTCCTGTAATAACATGGTCCTGTTTAATAGAAGTGTTTCCCTTTTATTTATTTTTTTAAGATTTTATTTTTTCTTGGGGTGCCTGGGTGGCTCAGTTGGGTAAGCGTATGACTTCAGCTCAGGTCATGATCTCATAGTTCGTGGGTTCGAGCCCCATGTCAGGCTCTAGGCTGACAGCTCGGAACCCGGAGCCTGCTTCCGATTCTGTGTCTTTCTCTCTCTCTGCCCCTCCAGACGCAGGGCTCGAACCCATGAACTGTGAGATTATGACCTGAGCCAAAGTCAGATGCTTAACCAACTGATCCACTCAGGAGCTCCACAAGCAGTTTTTTAAAAACCACTTTGTAGGGGCACCTGGATGGCTCAGTCAGTTAAGCATCCAACTTTGGTTCAGGTCATGATTCACGGTTTGTGAGTTCGAGCCCCACATCAGGCTCTGTGCTAACAGCTCGGAGCCTGGAGGCCACTTTGGATTCTATGTCTCCCTCTCTCTGCCCCTTCCCCGCTCACACTCTGTCTCTCTCTCAAAAATAAATAAACATTAAAAACTATTTTAAATCAGTCTGTAGAAGGAAAATACTATTGGGATATTCTGCATTTATACATTCAATAGTCCATTTATTTGACAAATCAGAAATTTCTGTAATAAGTAGATATGACATTCTCTTGCCAACCAAGAATCATATACATGGGAGTACTTACTTGCCAAACATTATACACTTGCCAAACATTAATCTTGATATTAAGATTAATAAAACAAGATTAATCAATATTAATAAAACAAGATTAATAAAACATATTATTACACTCATCAAGGGCCTTCCCAGACTTGGTGGATCTGAATTAACCATGTGGAGACAAGAGATGCCAGAATTACAAGATATGTCATGTTTAATAAGTGTGTTTAAAATGTTCTAAGGAATTTTTAAAAAGTGTTGCAAGGTAGGGCACCTGGGTGGCACAGTCAGTTAAGTGTCTGATTCTTGGTTTCAGCTCAGGTCGTGATCTCCCAGTTCGTGGGTTCGAGCCCCCACATCAGGCTCTGAGCCAACAGTGTGGGGCCTGCTTGGGATTCTCTCTCTGCACCCCCTCTCAGAATAAATAAATAAACATCTTTTTAAAATGTCGCCAGGAGTATTTTAAAATGTCTAAGGAACAGGAACTATAAAGAGACAGGTAGGCAGAATTGAGGAACAGTACATCTGAAAAAAAGAAACACCCCCACAGGTTGAAAGCATATTAGAGGCACTGAAGGGATAATTAGTGAACTAGAAATTACCCAAAATGCAGCAGAGCTACTGCAGCTGGGCAGAATATTCCGAAAGACCATGATAATTTGCTAGCGGGACTCAGAGCTCACTGAAACCTGTTACAGCTTATGATAGTTAAAGGATACAGGTTAACATGAGCCAAGAAAAGTGGCGCAAAGGGCAGAGCACAGCAAAGTCCCAGACACGGAGCTTCCAGATGACCTCCCACAATGGAGCCACGGGCAGTGTTACTTCCTCAGCATGCACCTGCGACAGAAGGCAGGGGAAACTGCCAACAGAAAACTCCCGAGCCTTGATGTCTGCTCCGTGTGGGGGCTCAATCAGCTGGGCAGGACACACGCATGTCCGCCTTCAGTCTCCAGCCTCTCCAGGGGTGCACGGACACACAGCCGCCCTCCAAGTCACGCTGTGGCTTTTCCTTGGCTGTTTTAATCTCTATTCTTTCTATCATAAATGTAACCTTGAGTATAAAAGGCTTTCTGAGTTCTGAGTCTTCTTAGCAAATTAGCATACCTGAGGGTGGTCTTGGGGACCTGCAAGGTAAAAGGGAACTCACTTGTTTGCTGAATATACATACGATATATGCATAAATATTAACTATTAAATATACATATATATTGGGCGCCTTGGTGGCTCAGTCGGTTAAGCGTCTGACTTCAGCTCAGGTCATGACCTCGGGAGTCCATTCTCGTCGGGTTCTGTGCTGACAGCTCAGAGCCTGGAGCCTGCTTCCGATCTGTGTCTCCTGCTCTCTCTGCCCCTCCCCCTCTCACGCTCTGTCCTCCCCCCCAAATAAATGAACATTAAAAAATTTTTTTAATAAAAATGAATTAAAAAAAGAAAAAGAAACCTGGACCAGATACCACATGAGGACACAGGGAGAAGGTGGCACGTACAAGTCGAGGAAAGACCTCGGAAGGAACCAACCGTGGGGACCTTGATCTCAGACTTTAGCCTCCAGAGTTGTGAGAAATGTCTGCTGCGTAAGCCAGCCAGTCTGTGCTCTGCTATGACAGCCCGAGAAGACTAATACACCCACCCCACTGAGCCAGACAAGGCAGTGACCCATGTAGACCCAAGCCCTTAGACCTTAGGATCCTCACTCGTCACCCTGTGCCACAGCTGAGAACGTGGCACCTGGACCGAGGGGAAAATGATGAGGCTTCAAAGGTAGAAAAGCAGTTCCCTAAAATACACGAAGATGGAAATGGAGCATTCCAGAGTCTAAGTAACCAACAATGCCATTATCATCTGGCAGTCAGCACGCTTAGTAATTGTTACGATTTTTATGAAGGTGAGGGGTGGAGCCTAGAGGATGTAAACAGACATGGCCTTCTCAAAGAGGACCATCTGGAATTACCTATCCTACTAAAATGTTTTATTTACCTGGGACGCCAGCCTCGGAAAGGTGAGTCAGCACCTGGGCCTCAGGGTTCGAGGCAGGCCTGGGCAGCCCCTTCAGGGACCCCGACTGAAGGTTCAAGGACAAAGACACGGGCCACGAGAGGCGGTGCAGATTCGCGACACGAAGAGTGGAGATGACCTGAAGCCTGAGCCGAACAAGAGTCCATTTCTGATTCTTTGAAGAGCATCTGTCCCAAATCCATCCTTCCAGAGGCCATTATTTTGCATGTTTTGTTCAGCAGTGTGTACCCCATGTCTACAACAGTGCCTGGCACAGTGTAGGCGCTCAAAAAAACATCTGTTGCAGTAAATTCCTCAAAAACCCAGTGTTTGGAATTCAATGATGAGACAGCCACTTGATGACAAATTTCCACTTTTTTCCCTTGTAATCAGCACTCCGCTTTTAAGCTGGACAGATCTTTCCTGAAGCAAGGGAAAGAACCCTGAGTACAGGAGAGAGGACAAGGCCCCGTTCCCAGGACAGTGAGCGTGATGAAGCTACGTGTCCCAGTTCATCACATCACAAAGGAGCTGGGATCCCTGAGATAAAAGCTCTAACAGGGGGCAGACTGTGGAGCGAGGGTCAGGGCGCTTCACAGCATCAAAAGAATCTCACCTCCACCCATCTAACGCACTGTCCTCCTTTTTGGAGGTGACGTCATTTTCTATCAATTGGGCTTGCTCTGAGGATCCTATTCCTTCTCTGATCTGCCCTTTCTCTATTGCCAGGGGCCTCTATTCAGGATTCTTTTTTTTTCTTTTTATAATTTTCTGATCTTTGAAATTTCTTTCCCATAGCTCCTTTCCTTAAGTGAACAAAAATCCGCTTGATTGATTAGTCTAGTGGGTCATTCATTTAGGGCACACATTTACTTTCAGTCGCCTTACAAAGCCATGGGATTTGTTTCCAGTCTGCTATGGGCTGGGGAATATGCGAAAATCTATAAACTATCTGGGTAGGGATTTATAATCCAGGTAGAAAGAAAGTATCTTTTAACAAAGAATCCACATCCTATTTTACACATGTAAAACCAACTGAGTCTTTTCCCCATCCCTGTCCAAATAATAACATGACCCTCGAGCAAGAAATTACCATGATACTTTGTACCTTTTACCTTATGTCCCTTTCAACTAATGTAGGTGTATCTATCCTCTGATTACGTGTGCTGGAAGGTCAAAGTGCTATATGCATGTAATTCAGTTTAAAAAGAAAAAAAAAACACTTCAAAGGCAGCAAGGATTCTTATTTAGTTCACTACTGTCAGCATCTGTAGATCATGTATGGAAATAGCTAATGAAAGGTTTTCTGAGCAGTGTGTGTACCGGCTGGGAACTGTCTTCTAGGCAAAGAACTTGACGGATATGTTATTCAGGAGTTCCGAGTAGTTGTTCCTTTGGGGGATATTTACAAAGTCAAACGCATCCAAATATGCCACGGTACAACACTGAATTAAATGTATTCAGCTTCCTTTTGAAGGACTTCAGTGGTCTAAAATTAACCGAATAAATTTAGAACCAAAATAATACAGGAGCTAACCAAATACTGATCCTGGGTGGGAATGAAAGGTTCATGCGCCCCCCCAGAAAAGGGGGGGTGCACTGTTACAGTTCTAACCACTGATGTGCACCATCTACCACCTCCTTTGAATTAAGGAGTCACCATCACATCAATTAGGAGTCTGATTCAAGGTATATTGTCCTGAAATGCTCACTGTGTGGAATGAGTCTAGACTTCTGGCAGAAATCTCTGAAATATTCACTTTCACAGGGCGTATTCGCTGGATGTGTTTGCTGCTATTTTGCTGAAGACATTCCACAGTTGGTGTGCTCAGAGTCCTTTTTTTCTGTAGGATTTCCCCAGCCTGAGGATGCTTCAGTGACAGTCCTGCCACAGTCACTGCCTTCAAAGCTCTTCCAACAGTTTCTCTCCTGTGGGAACCGTCTGGCACCTAGTGAGGTCTTCTCTCTGGGGAAGGACTTTCCCACAGTCATTATATTTCTACCAGCTATGAGCTCACTGCTGATATGGGACCCGTGAGACACCTGGTAGGCTCTATCTTTCCACAAAGGCTTTCCAGATCTTTATTCTATTTGTCTTTTTATACTATTCCCGGGCTTCACACTATGCGTCTCAGTATACGCCTGTCAGCCACACACTGACCTGGCAGGTTTTATTCAGGGGCTTTCCACCTAGATTGTATCACACTTTATGCCTGTGTGCTTTTTCCTGTGCAAACTCGGTTATCTGCTGGTGGTGCACATCTAGCACCTGGCTGTCCCACCGTGGCTGTGTTCCTATTTGCTAGGAGCCCGCAGAGGCGTAACGAAGTCTGAGCCGCTACAGAAGGCATTGGCCTGGACACGTTAACAGGGTCTTTCTCCTGCGTGCTATCACTTGAACGTGATGGGCTGTGGCTCTCTGAGAAAGGATTCCCCACCGTGACTGGACGTACACCTTTCTCTCTTGCGTGCAACATTCCCTTATGGTAAACGAGGCAAGACAGGTGGGAGAAAGCCTTCCCACAGTCAGTGCACCTGTAGGGCCTCTCTCCTGTATGAGTCCTCCGGTGTCTGTTAAGGCACGACTTATCTCTAAAGGCCTTCCCGCAGTCACCGCAGGTATAGGGTTTCTCTCCTGTGTGAATCCTCCTGTGGTTAATGAGACCGGACTTGTGGGAACAGGATTTTCCACACTCACTACACACAAAGGGCGTCTTTCCAGTGTGAAATCGCTGATGGGATATGAGGCAGGTCTTCTGGCTAAAGCCTTTCCCACATTCAGTGCATACATAGGGTTTCTCTCCAGTGTGAATGCGTTGATGTTTAAGGAGATTGCCCTTCTGAATGAAGCCTTTTCCACAGTCACTGCATACGTAAGGTTTCTCCCCAGTGTGCGTCCGCTGGTGTACGATGAGATTGCCCTTCTGAATGAAGCCTTTCCCACAATCACTGCATATATACGGTTTCTCTCCTGTATGAGTCTTCTGATGGGCGTTGAGCTGCGACTTCCAGCGGAATGTTTTGTCACATTGGGTGCATTCGTAAGGTTTTTCTCCTGTGTGAGTTCTCTGGTGTTCAATGAGCCTGGACTTTCTGGAAAATGCCTTGTCACACAGACTGCATCCATGGGGCTTCTCTCCCGTGTGAACTCTCTGATGGTTAATGAGCCGAGACTTCTTGAAGAAGCCTTTTCCACACTCACTGCACACATAGGGTTTCTCTCCTGTGTGAGTTTTCTGATGCACAAGGAGCCGTGATTTCTTGGGGAATGATCTGTCACATTCAGTGCACGCGTACCGCCTCTCTCCTATGTGCGTTTTCTGGTGTTCGGTGAGCCTGGACTTTCTGGAAAAGGCTTTGCCGCATATGCTGCATCCATGAGGCTTCTCTCCTGTGTGCACTCTCTGATGATCTGTGAGCCGAGACTTCTTGAAGAAGCCCTTTCCACACTCACCACATACGTGGGGTTTCTCTGTCTTTTGAGTTCTCTGATGCTTGATGAATTGGGAATTTGTATTGGCAGAATTTCCACATTCAGGAAATTTAATTTCAATACAATACTGGTCATGCTTTGTACGGGAAAAGGATTTCATGTCCCCATTAACCTCAGTCAGGTTCTTTACTTCGTAGCTTCTGTTCCGGTTAACTGAACTTAAATTTGACTTCAGTGTTTTCCCATGTAAGTCAAAGATGTCATGACTTTGCCTTACAGGAAAATTACTTTTACTCCGATGAACAGTGTTTCCAAATGCATTATGTTCATGGCATTGTTTCATTCCCTTTGGACATCTTTGATTTTGCAAGTGCCCCTGTAGATGGCCACCATCTTTCTTGATCTCTAGGAAAGAAGAGAAGAATGAATCTTTCCATGAGCTTGATATATCAGCTTGATATACACTAAAACTATTTCTCAAGTGGATCTGTGTAGGTTGGTTCCTTATTGACAACCCTATGACCTCATTTTAAAGAAACTCCAGGAAATATGTTTGTTATCATTTGAACAAAGGTTAAGCACAATAATATAAGCAAAGAAAAAAGGGAAGAATAGTCAGTGCATAAATAAGGTTAGATCACTCAAAATGAATAAACATAGATTTGGCTCCTTTCTAACTGTGACCTTACAAAGCATGCTAAGAAAGTACAATAAAACCAAGTTCCCAGAGGAGATAGAAGGATATCCGTTTTAAAATGTCGTGGGACACATTCATACATCCATAAATCCTTAGGAAACTATGACCGTGTACCAGGCATTGTGCTGGTGATGAGGACATAGACACACATTTCCTGTTTCCACTGAGCATACGTTCTAGTTAGGAAAAACCAAATTAAGCAAGCAGTGACAGAGAAAGCTGCAAAGCTACAAACTGTGAAAAGTGGGTTCAGGGAGCAATGGAGAGGGAGGTGGAGGAAGTCAGAACATAATGTGGAGAGAGGAAAGACAAGACTCGCTCACAACTTCAACTTGGGGGGAATTAATACACGTGAGGAATCAGGTCTTATTCTGAAGTATTTGACCTGGGCCAATTGACAGGTGGGTAGTGACTTTTAATGAGATGGGAAATATTATTGGGGTTTGGAATGTGGGGAAATTAAGCGAGCGTATCAGCCTTCAGAGGCGTTTTGGATAGCTGATACAGACACGAAGAGCTTGATTGGATATGCAAATCCTAAGAAAGGTCTCAACTAGAAATAACAGTGTAGAAATCACCAGTGTATAAATGTCACATAAAGACAGGAAACTGGTTGGGTTCGCACTTGGATAAATGAGTACGTTGAAAGATGAAAGTACGGGACCATGTTTACAATTACTGGAACATTAGGAGTTTGGGTTTTTAAATGTTTATTTATTTATTTTTGAAAGAGAGAGTGTTGGGGGCGGCGGGGAGGCAGAGAGAGAGGGAGACAGAGAAACCCAAGCAGGCTCTGTGCCGTCATCACAGAACCCCATGCGGGACTCGAACTCACAAACCGTGAGAGCATGACCTGAGATGAAATCAAGAATTGGATGTTCAACTGACTGAGCCACCCAGGCGCGCCAGGAGTTTGGGTTTTAAACAGCCCATGGACTGGGGCGCCTGTATGGTTCAGTCAGTTAAGGGTCCACCTCTTGATTTCAGCTCTGGTCATGATCTCACGGTTTGTGAGATCGAGCTCCACATCGGGCTCTGTGCTGACAGTGCAGAGCCTGCTTGGGATTCTCTCTCTCCCTCTCTTTCTGCCCCTCCCCAGCTGTCTCTCTCAAAACAAATAAATGAACATTAAAAAAAAAAAAAAAAAGCCCATGGAGGAAGACAAATACCATATGATTTCACTCATATGTGAACTTTAAGAAACAAAAACAGGGGCGCCTGGGTGGCTCAGTCTGTTAAGTGTCCGACTCTTGCTTTCAGCTCAGGTCATAATCTCATGGTTCATGAGGTTGAGTCCCGGGTCAGGATCCATAATGACTATGGAGCCTGCTTAAGACTCTCTCCCTCTCTCTCTGCTCCTCCCCTGCTCGCAAGTGCATGCTCTCTCAAAAAAAGAAACAAAAATACACAAAGGGAAAAAAAAAAAAAAGAGAGAGAGACAAACCAAAAAAACATACTCTCAACTATAGAAAACAAACTGACGGTTACCAGAGGGGAGGAGGGTGGGGGTAGGTGAAATAGGTGAAGGGGATTAAGATTGCGTTTATCTATCATGATCAGCACTGAGTAGTGCGTCCAATTGTCGAATCACTGTATCGGACACCTGAAGTGAATATAACACCGTATGTTAACTATAGCGGAATTAAAACTAAAAATTTAATTAGAAACAAAAATACCAAAGGGGGAAAAAAAAACCCAGGGAGAAGCAACAAACATTGTCTACATTAATAAGGGAAATAAACATGCCCATAGTCAGGAAATTACAAGGGTTGTAGACACTCTGTGCCAGGAACCAGGGCAAAAGACCAAATACGTGTTTCTTACATCACAATACCACACGAGGGGCTGTCACCTTCTTCTGTCACATTTACATTTTGTACTTGCACACAAGGAATATTCCAACTGTTCCCATGTCAGTGTAATGAGCCCCCAAATCGACACCTTGCCCCCAATAGCATCTTTTTCCTAAATTCTTTTTTTTTTAAGTTTACTTTTTTATTTTGAGAGAGAGAGAGAGAATGAGCGGGGGTGAAGAGGGCAGAAAGAGAAGGAGAAAGAGAGAATCCCAAGCAGGTTCCATGCTGTCAGCACAGAGCCCGACACGGGGCTCAAACTCACGAACCGTGAGATCATGACCTGAGCCGAAATCGAGAGTCGGACGCTTAATGGACTGGGCCAGCCAGGTGCCCCTCTTTCAAAATTCTACATATACATCTTGGTTTCCATCGACCCTTCTCCCACTCTGCGTCACTGTGAGCCGTTTCCCCTCGGTTTCTAAAGTACTCCTAGCTTTACCGTTCACTGACAATTAACTTCACCCAGCCCAGAACTGTAGTGCAAGACGCCTCATTCAAAGCTGAACCTCCACGTTTTACATGCCAATTTGTCCCGTTTTCTTTTTTTTTTTATGTTTATTATTTATTTTTGAGAGAGACAGGAAGAGTGCACTCATGCATGCGAGCAGGGGAGGTGGAGAGAGAGAAGGGGGACAGAGGATCCAAAGTGGGCTCTGTATTGACAGCAGAGAGCCCGACGCAGGGCTCCGACTCACGAACCTGCAAGATCATGACCTGAGCCGAAGTCAGACACTCAACCAACTGAGCTGCCCAGAAGCCCCTGTTCTCTACTTTCTACTAAAATCCTACTTCTAGAATATATTGCTTTACTTCTTACTAAATTCAATTTCCTCCAGCACATATGAAGACTGTGGCTCAACCAATTAGGCTCAAGAGGGCCTGTTTTACAGCATCATATATAGACCAGCCCAGGCCATCACCCTGAAGCTAACAAAAACACACTCTCAAAAGAAAGGGTCTGGGAAACCCTGTGTTTAACAAATGGCCACCTTCTGATTCCTTGAGACAGAGAGACACACACACAGAGCATGAGTAGAGAGGGGCAGAGAGAAAGGGAGACAGAATCAGAAGCAGGCCCCAGGCTCTGAGCGATCAGCACAGAGCCCAACAATGGGCTTGAACTCACGGACGGCGAGATCATGACCTCAGAGGAAGTTGGACGTTTAACTGACTGAGCCACCCAGGCACCTCTGTCCAAGGCTCTTCTTAATCTGTCCACATACGACACGAGATATACTCAATCCATATTTCCATCTCTAGTCCTAAACTCTCCCTGGACTCCTCTGCCATATCCAAACGCAGCATGCTAGCCTGGACACGCGTGAGCACAGTCTGATGTACAATGTGCAAAACAGAACTCACGACTCCTCAACCCACACCTCCTCCTCCGCACGTCGTCTTCATCTCAGAAATGGAAACTCTACTCCTTCCGGACTCACACCGAAAGACTTCCTGTCATCCTGCTTCTGTGTCTTCTCTCGCAGCGTCTACGTACTTCAGTAGGAAATTATTTCTGCCCTCTTTATAAACACGTTCAGAAGCTGACCGACCCTCACCCTCTCTGCCCAGGTGTCCTGGACCATAGCAACAGGTTCCCAGCTGGACTTCAGCCCTCAGCCTGTCTGCTACCATCTCCTTTCTACAAAGTAGCCAAAGCCATCATTTTAAATAGAAGTGATTTTGTATTCATTCTCTACTGAAAACTCCCTAATGCTTTCTTATCTCGTTATTTAAAAATATCAAGTCCTTGGGGCGCCTGGGTGGCTCAGTTGTTTAAGTGACTGACTCTTGATTTCAGTTCAGGTCACGATCTCACTGTTCATGAGTTCAAGCCCCGCATTGGGCTCTGCGCTTACGGCACAGAGCCTGCTTGGGATTCTGTCTCTCCCTCTCTCTCTGCCCCTTCCCGGTCTGTCTTCTCTCTCTCTCTCTCTCTCAAAAATAAAAAAAATATTTTAAAAACATCAAGTCCTTGAAATGTGCTTCCAAGGTCATACACGAGATGTCTAATCTAACTCCAGCCGCTACCCCATTGCCCTTATCTCCATGTGATCACCAGCCACTGTCCCTCTGGCTCCCTTCCCTGTACTCACACCAGCTTCCCTGAGGTTCCTCACACATGTTCCTGCCTCAGGCCTTTGAACTTGCAATGATGTCCTCTGGCAGCTCAGTTCACCCGAGGCCCTCACACTCCTCATACAGCTGCTCAAAGGCGTCTTACCAAAGAGTTACTCCCATCCCTGAAGACCTAAGCTTAGAGGCCCCAGCTAGACTCCCAGCTCCTCCAGCAGCTCTGGGGCCTCGCACACAATTCCACTGCTGTCCCACCGATCTTCCCGGACTTTTCCCCACAAGACGTTACACTTATTTGCTTGTTTCGATCAACTTTGTTTCCCCTCGTACAAAGTCATCTCTGAAAATAATTTGTTATTGCTGTTGTTGCTCACGGCTGTCGGTGCCCACGTGTACAAGGCTACCAAAAAACCATTTAAGGTAATCAGAAAATATTTCAAACAATGAACCAAGGAAAGATCCTCATGTATGGAACACATTAAAAAGACTCCTTCATCCTATACACCAACAATGAAGCGACAGAAAGAGAAATCAAGGAATCGATCCCATTTACAGTTGCACCAAAAACCATAAAATACCTAGGAATAAATCTGACCAAAGAGGTGAAAAATCTACACACTGAAAACTAGAAAGCTTATGAAAGAAATTGAAGAAGACACAAAACATGGAAAAAGATTCCATGCTCCTGGATAGGCAGAAAAAATACTGTTAAAATGTCGATACTACCCAAAGCAATCTACATATTCAATGCAATCCTTATCAAAGTAACACCAGCATTCTTCACAGAGCTAGAACAAA
>NW_026057588.1:6028665-6071165 GCF_023721935.1 Panthera uncia
ACAGAAAGAGAAATCAAGGATCGATCCCATTTACAGTTGCACCAAAAACCATAAAATACCTAGGAATAAATCTGACCAAAGAGGTGAAAAATCTACACACTGAAAACTAGAAAGCTTATGAAAGAAATTGAAGAAGACACAAAACATGGAAAAAGATTCCATGCTCCTGGATAGGCAGAAAAAATACTGTTAAAATGTCGATACTACCCAAAGCAATCTACATATTCAATGCAATCCTTATCAAAGTAACACCAGCATTCTTCACAGAGCTAGAACAAATAATCCTAAAATTTGTACGGAACCAGAAATGTCCCCGAATAGCCAAAGCAATCTTGAAAAAGAAAACCAAAGCAGGAGGCATCACAATCCCAGACTTCAACTTATACTACAAAGCTGTACTCATCAAGACAGTATGGTACTGGCACAAGAACAGACACTCAGATCAATGGAATAGAATAGAGAACCCAGAAATGGACCCACAAACGTATGGCCAACTAATCTTTGACAAAGCAGGAAAGAATATCCAATGGAATAAAGACAGTCTCTTCAGCAAGTGGTGCTGGGAAAACTGGACAGTGACATGCAGAAGAATGAACCTGGACCACTTTCTTACACCATACACAAAAAGAAACTCAAAATGGTTGAAAGGCCTCAGTGTAAGACAGGAAGCCATCAAAATCCTCGAGCAGAAAGCAGGCAAAAACCTCTTTGATCTTGGCCGCAGCAACTTCTTACTCAACACGTCTCCGGAGGCAAGGGAAACAAAAGCAAAAATGAACTACTGGGACCTCATCAAAATAAAAAGCTTCTGCACAGTGAAGGAAACAATCAGCAAAACTAAAAGGCAACCGACAGAACGGGAGAAGATATTTACAAACGACATATCAGATAAAGAGTTAGTATCCAAAATCTAAAGAACTTCTCAAACTCCACACCCAAAAAACAAATAATCCAGTGAAGAAAAGGGCAAAAGACATGAATAGACACTTCTCCAAGGAAGACATCCAGATGGCCAACCGACACATGAAAAAATGCTCCACATCACTCATCATCAGGGAAATACAACTCAAAACCGCAATGAGATACCACCTCACACCTGTCAGAATGGCTAACATTAACAACTCAGGCAACAGCAGATGTTGGCGAGGATGCAGAGAAAGAGGATCTCTTTTGCATTGTTGGTGGGAATGCAAGCTGGTGCAGCCACTCCCGAAAACAGTATGGAGGCTCCTCAAAAAACTAAAAATAGAATTACCCTACGACCCAGCAATTGCATTACTAGGCATTTATCCACGGGATACAGGTGTGCTGTTTCAAAGGGACACATGCACCCCCATGTTTATAGCAGCTCTATCAACAACAGCCAAAGTATGGAAAGAGCCCAAATGTCCATCGATGGATGAATGGATAAAGAAGATGTGGTATATAGATACACAGTGGAGTATTACTTGGCAATCAGAATGAAATCTTGCCATTTGCAATTACGTGTTTGGAACTGGAGGGTATTATGCTAAGTGAAATTAGTCAGAGAAAGACAAAAATCGTATGATTTCACTCATATGAGGACTTTAAGAGACAAAACAGATGAACATAAGGGAAGGGAAAGAAAATAATATAACAACAGGGAGGGGAACAAAACAGAAGAGACTCATAAAGATGGAGAACTGAGAGTTACTGGAGGAGTTGTGGGAGGGGGGATGGGCTAAATGGGTAAGGGGCATTAAGGAATCTACTCCTGAAATCACTGTTGCACTATATGCTAACTAATTTGGATGTAAATTTTAAAAAAGAAAAAATAAAACTTAAAAAAAGAAAAAAAAAGACTCCTTCCAATACAGTTGACCTTGACTTTAGGAAAAGGGAAGCAAATTCTATATAAGCAAGAGACAGCATATTATGGAGACTGTTGATCGAAGAGAAATTTCTGTCCTATATAAGACTGGTAATGTGATTAGTTGGGATTTAATGTTGGTGATTATCATAAGGAAAAGGAAAGATTCAAGGGAATGAATCCAGCAGTCTCATTTAGGAAGACTAAAAGAAAGATCAGAATGAATAATTATACAAGGAAATTAAAGCAATGATGTAGTCTGGGCGGAGAACAAAGAATGAGAAATTTTAAGAAATCAAAAGGCTTTAAATAAGGGAGCTAAGGAGGTAGGGAAGTGTCGAGGAAAAAAGACACACTTCACCGCCCCAGGTTCCCACAGAAAATGCCCCAAACCCTTACAATTTCCTAAGTGATAAGAGCACTCAGCATCTTCTGTTCTAATGTTTGGTTTCTGACCTCGGTTCCTGACACAGGGTTCATAAATCCCTTGGAATTTCCTGGGTGATAAGAGTATCTTTTTTTCTAATAAGGTGACTCTGGGTGGGCTGCTGGATGGGGGCTGGTCAGCAGAAAGACCAGGCCTGATTAGAAGCTTGGAACTTTCAGCCCCACCCTCCATCCTCCAGAAAGAAGAGACTGGAGAGAGAGTTCATGATTGATCATGTGTGTAATGAAGCCTCCAGAAAATCCCTGTACTATGGGGTTCAGGGAGCTTCCGGGTTGCTGAACGCATGGAGGTGTGGCGAGACAGAGGCCTGTAGAGGGATGAAAGCTCTGTGCCCCTTTCCACATACCTCTCCCTACACACCTCTTCCACCTGGATGTTCATCTGTATGCTTTATCATATCCTTTTATAACAAACTAGTAAACAATAAGTATTTCCCCAAATTCTCTGAATTATTCTAGCAAATAATCAAATTCAAGGGGGAGGAGGTCATGGGAACCTCGAATTTGTAGCCAATTCAGACAGAAGCTGTGAGTAACCTGATTGATATCTAAAGCGGGGGGCAGTCTCATGGGATCTGCCCTTAACCTATGGGATCTAACACTACCCTCCAGGTAGACAATGTCAGAACTGAGTTCAATCGTAAGACACCCAGCTGGTGTCACAAAGAACTGCTTGGTGTGGGGAGAAACCCCAACACGTAGCATCAGAAGTTCTGTGCATGTGGCCGTGGTGTCAAAGGAGAGATACGAGAGGTTTTCTACACAGCCCGGATGCAAGATGGGAAGATCAGAAGTTACGTCCCTCCCAAATTCACATGTTGAAATCCTAACTCCCAATCAAAACCGGAAGTGAATGTTAGGAAGGGAAAATGACGTTATCCAAAGGGACAGGAAGGGGCACTAGTCAGAAGACGGGGCTCAAATTGAACACTTCTCTTTGGAGAGAAGTGTGGAAAGTGGACTTTCAGAGCAAGGGAAGCAGAAGGAACAGGTGATGATACAGCACCGGGCAAAGAAGGCTGATGAGATTTGAAGATTCGAAAAAGAAACCCAGAGAGAAAAATAACGGAGACCTGTATGAAACAACCACGAATTGAACCCAAGCAGAGACAGGTCCTCTAAGCACCTAAAAGAGAAAGGACCCTTCTACGGGAGATTCTCACAGCTCTGTGACACACGTCCTCAGACACCCTTGCAGCCGTGACACTCTGAGTGACTAAATGCGACCTCCTCACCATCTTCCCCACTGGCTCTCACCTGGACAGATCCGACGGCGGGTTTCATCTTCTGTCATCCACCGTCCCCCTCGTTCCAGTCTGGAGAGTGCAGCCGGCATGCTGGCCACATACCCTGTTCGTGGAAAACGACAGAAGAGGCAGGCTCTGTGAACTGGGCCATGCTCTGCCAACACAGAACAATGTTCTATTTCAGGGGCCATGCAATTGCAATTTCCAGGCAGGCAAAGAGAAAGGGCTTGTCTCGGGAAAGGCACATGACACCCTCGAATCTGGGGCCAGAGGGGACGGACTGAGAACCTACATGTCAGAGCAGCACAGACACGCCAGATCTCTCCGAAGCTGACAGAGGAAAGGCCACTGACTGGGAACCCCCTAAAAGAGAGACACAGGGGAGCCGTCCTCACCCACTGACACCAGGTTCCTGAAGTTCTCCAGCATCACGTCCCGGTACAGGTCCTTCTGGGTGGGGGCCAGGAGCCGCCACTCCTCCTGGGTGAAGTCCACAGCCACATCCTCCAGTGTCAGCGATTCCTGTAACAACACAGTCCTGTTTAACATGACTGTTCCTCGAGTTCCTGAAATGGAAGGAATATAAGGGGAGTTGTTCTCATTTTCGCCACATAGGCCACATATGTACACTTAGGTCTTTGGATATATTTTTTTAATTTATTATTTTTTGTTTTATTTTTAATTTTATTAAAAATTTTTTTAATGTTTATTTATTTTTCTTTCTTTTTTTTTTTTAACGTTTATTTATTTTTGAGACAGAGAGAGACAGAGCATGAACGGGGGAGGGTCAGAGAGAGAGGGAGACACAGAATCCGAAACAGGCTCCAGGCTCTGAGCTGTCAGCACAGAGCCCGATGCGGGGCTCGAACTCATGAACCACGAGATCATGACCTGAGCCAAGGTCAGACGCTTAACTGAGCCACTAAGGCACCCCAGATATTTTTTAAACTATGTTGCTATAGAAGCAAAATACATCCATGTTTAAAGTATGTATAACAAAATACTCAGTAAGCGTGCAGTGAAGCATCATTCAACAAATCAGAAGTTTCTGAAATAAGTAGTCATTAAATTCTGCTAAACTAAAAACATTTGCAATATATGTATTTGAGGCACTGGCTGTATATATACATGAAGAAGAATCACACTTTTGCTATATAACTCTGTAATCGTTGGGAGTTTTTTACCTTTAAAATATATCCAGGCTGTTCTATGGGGTTAATATTTAAAAGGTAACAGAAGGAGATGGCACCTGGATGGCTCAGTCGGCTCACTCTCGATTTAGGCTCAGGTCATGATCTCACAGTTCGTGGGTTTGAGCCTTGAGTCACAGGGCCTGCTGGGATTCTCTCTCTCCCTCTGCCCCTCCCTCACTCACACACACACTCCCTCTCTCAAAATAAATAAACTTTGGGGCGCCTGGGTGGTGCAGTCGGTTAAGCGTCCGACTTCAGCCAGGTCACGATCTCGTGGTCCATGAGTTCGAGCCCCGCGTCAGGCTCTGGACTGATGGCTCGGAGCCTGGAGCCTGTTTCCGATTCTGTGTCTCCCTCTCTCTCTGACCCTCCCCCGTTCATGCTCTGTCTCTCTCTGTCCCAAAAATAAATAAAAAACGTTGAAAAAAAAAATTAAAATAAAATAAATAAACTTTAAAAATATACTGTATTCCAATGGGGTGCCTGGGTAGTTTAGTCAGTCAAGCGTCTGACTTTGGCTCAGGTGTTGATCTCACAGTTCATGATTCAAGCCTCACGTCAGGGTGCTGACAGCTCAGAGCCTGCACCCTGGTTCAGATTCTGTGTTTCCCTCTCTCTCTTCCTCTCCCCCGCTTTCTCTCTCTTTCTCAAAAATAAACTTAAAAAAAATCCTTAAAAATATACTGGATCTCAAAAAACAAATAAAATAGGGGCGCCCAGGGGCACCTGGGTGGCTCAGTCCGTTAAGGGTCCAACTTCAGCTCAGGTCATGATCTCACGGTTCATGGGTTCAAGACCCGCATCGGGCTCTGTGCTGACAGCTCGGAGCCTGGAGCCTGCTTCTGATTCTGTCTCCCTCTCTCTCTGCCCCTTCCCTGCTCATGCTATCTCTCTCTGTCTTTCAAAAATAAATAAATGTAAAAAAAAATTTTTTTTTAAATATTGGTGCCTGGGTGGTTCAGTTGGTTAAGCATCCGACTTCAGCTCAGGTCATGATCTCGTGGTCCGTGGGTTCAAGCCCTGCATCAGGCTCTGTGCTGACAGCTCAGAGCCTGGAGTCTGCTTCAGATTGTGTCTCCCTCTCTCTCTGCCCCTCCCCTGCTCATGCTCTGTCTCTCTCTCTCAAAAATAAACAAACATTAAAAAAATTAGTAAATAAAATAAAATAGGAGACAGTAGAAATTGGCTTTGAACATGAGCAAGGAGCATGTACTATCTTACATTAAGGGGGAGTTTGAAAGCAAACCGCCTGGATCCCTGGATCCCAACAACCTTACCCAACAACAGTACCTTCAACTCTCTACTGCCATATTTGAACTCAAACACCAACCAGTTCAGCCCCCTGTTCATAAGGACTTTTTAAAGTCATGCAGTCCTTCCATTTTCTTAGGTCACCTGGGTTTTATTTTCAGATTAACCCTGACAGCCGCAAGGCTGGATCCATGGGCCCTCTCGTTATGGTCCCAGAAAAAACTGTGCCCACTGAGGTCTCCTGGTCTATTCTCAAAGAGGCCTCTGAGGAACCCTGTTTTGCATTTAGGAGAAAGTTGAAGTTCAAGACACCATATCACGTCTAGGAAGCACCCCTAGACAAAAGTCCGGATGCCTAGGTGCCATGAAATATATAGTGACATCCTTGTGGAACCAGTCTGCTTTCTCCTTAGTCACGGTCTATCCTGTGATCATCGTGATTCTCTGGTTGTGATGGCCATCAGAGACATCAGACATAAGCCGACAGCTAACGTAGCCCAAAAGATGCTCATGTTCCTGAGCCTATCTGCCTCGATACTGGAGTTGGAATCTAAATCTATTTCTGCATAAATCCTATTTACCACTGTATACTCTTCCATTTAATTCAGTTGCATTTTAAAGTCCTCCAAAAATCAATCACAGAATGAAGGGAAGAATAAAATAAAGTCACCTGGTCCTTAATCATTTTCTTCTGTTATTGGAAAACAGCCAGTAATGGGGACGCTGTGTCTCTAGTTTTTCCTTGCATTGCCCTAAATTCCTGGTTAGAAATCTTGGTCTCTGGTCAGTGGTGTCCCCACAAATGACCGCACGCAGGTCCTGAGACCCGCTCCTTGCTTCACTTGATGGATCTTGCTCCCAGAGCTGGGACCTGTGGGCTGAAAAGTAAGTTCACTTTGAGTGCACATTTCCTCTGGGCCCAGATGCTATCACTGCTACTGTCACTCACCTGATTTCAAGGCCATCTGTCCCTTTGTATGGAGCCCCAGAGGCTACTGCACTCTGGAGCAAAGAAACACCAGACTGTGAGTGTGTGGGCACTTTCTTCTAGGAAGTGAAAGTGGGGTCTGCAAAAGGCGCCATGAAAGGAGAGACAACACAGCGTGACGCCCCCAACGGGGGCCTCTCACACAGGTCAGTGTTTGGGAGGAGAAGAAGTAAAAGGTGAGAATTTGGACATCTATTCCTTTAAAATCACATGTGTTCGTGTACCTGCTCAAAAGTCTTCATACATGGCTCAGTTTGAAGACCCAATGTGCTCAGCAAAGCATTATCTAACAAACCATTTTCATTAATTGTTATGTGAAAGAAACAAAGACAAACCAATGGGAAAAAAATTAAAGCATATTGAACAAGGCTATTCTTTCTGGCTATATGCACATTGAATGAAACTATAAAAACATGCTTTATATAAACCGAGTTCAGGGGCGCCTGGATGGCTCAGTCGGTTAAGCGTCCGGCTTTAGTTCAGGTCGTGATCTTGCAGTTCATGAGTTCGAGTCCCGCATTGGGCTCTGTGCTGACAGCTCAGAGCCTGGAGTGTGCTTCCGATTCTGTGTCTCCCTCTCTCTCTGCCCCACTGCTCCCCACCCCGCTCGCACTCTGTCGCTCAAAGATAAACATTTAAAAAAAATGTTTTTAATAAAAAATAAAAAAAATAATAAGCCAAGTTCAAGAAAGTCATAGTAGTGCCTGGCTGGCCCAATCAGTGAAGCATGTGACTCGATCTCAGGGTTGTGGGTTTGAGCCCCATGATGGGTACAGAGATTACTTTAAAAAGGTAAAATCTTGGGGCGCCTGGGTGGCTCAGTTAAGCGTCTGACTTCAGCTCAGGTCATGATCTCACGGTCTGTGAGTTTGAACCCCACATTAGGCTCTATGTTGCCAGCACAGAGCTCGCTTCAGATCCTCTGTCCCCCTCTCTGCCCTTCCCCTGTTCATGTGCGTGTGCATGTACTCTCTCAAAACTAAATGAACTTAAAAAAAAAAAAGGGTAAAATCTTTAAAGGAAAGAAAGAAAGAGAAAGAAAGCCATTATCTCTGGGGAGGGGAGGGGGTGGGTTAGAGGCCATCACTTAAGTTGCATTTGCAGTCAGTGAATTTTTTTTAAAAGATTTTTATTTGTTTATTTATTTTTAAGTAATCTCTACACCCAACGTGGGGCTCAAATTCACAACCCCAAGATCAAGAGTGGCATACTCCTCTGAATGAGCCAGCCAGGCACCCCGCGATCAGTTTATTTCTTTAAAAAGTACCAGTGACCAACAAAACAAAACAAAACAAATCAGGTACATCATGAAGGAAAATTCCCACTGAATGACAATGACAGAGTGGGAAGTTTCAAGGGCCCATAACTCCACAGAAACATCAAAAAAAACAAGCAAGAACTGTCAGAATAAAGAACAAAACAAAACCTTTATCATAACTCTGAAGAACTCTAAGCTCATAGGTTTATAGCAGCAGAGTGATCACTCAATCAAGAAAGAGGCAACTTGGGGGGTGCCTGGGTGGCTCAGTCTGTTAAGCGACCAACTTCAGCTGAGGTCATGATCTCACGGTTCATGGGTTCGAGTCCCGCGTCGGGCTGTGTGCTGACAGCTCAGAGCCTGGAGCCTGCTTCCGATGCTGTGTGTCCCTCTCTCTCTGCCCCTCCCCCCTACTCATGCTCTGTCTCTCTCTGTCTCTCAAAAATGAATAAACGTTAAAAATAAAGAAGAAAGAAATAAAAGCACCAGTGCATACTGGGGAATGTATAAAGCCAAGTACATGCACAGGGCAGGACACCTGCTCAGAAAAAAACCTGAGAAGACCCTAAGCTTTCCCTCTGGCTGATCTCTACACTCAATGCAAGTAGGAAATGAACGGTAAGGCAGAGTTGTAAACAAAATAGTCTGGCTAAGCACTGAAGGAGCACCCTGGGATACAACACACAACCATGAGGCATACCAAGTGAAACAAGCCAGACACCAAAGGTCACATGTTGTATGATTCCACTTCTATGAAATATCCAGAATAGGTAAATCCACAGAGACAGAAAGCAGATTGGTGGTTGTCACGGTCTGGGGGAGCAGGGGAGTATAGAGTGACTGCTTAATTGTTAGAGGATTCCCCTCAGAGTGATAAAAATGCTCTGGAAATAGACAGAAGTGGTGAGGGCATAATGTTATATATGTACCGAAACCCACTGCATTGTTGACTTTAAAATAGTTAACGTTGTTTTGTGAATTTCATTCAATAAAAACAATCCAACACGTCCTAAATATGTTCAGTGAAACAATAAAGTACCTTCTTTAAAGCCAAGAACAAGAAAAGGATGAGCAGTAACACCTCGTTACATAATCTGTACCTATTCTGGAAATGCTACCCAGTTAATTTCATAAAGAATCAAGTAAGAGGAAAAAAAGAATCAAATAAGAATAATCAGTATCAGAGAAGAGGAAGGATATGATTAAAAGTTCCTTCAATGTGATTAAGTAAGGGTCAGAACTTCAGAGATTCGAGTGAACATATACCAAAAATAAGTTTTTCATCTTACATTCTATGAACTAAAAAAACAATATTTCTGGTATAAAAAAATAAGTTTTTGGTCAGATGGCTGATTATAGGACTTCTATCTAAAAGTGGATAGCATTCTGGGGGCACCTGAGTGACTCAGTCAGTTAAGCATCTGACTTTGGCTCAGGTCATGATCTTGTGGTTTGTAAGTTCGAGCCCCGCGTCGAACTCTGTGCTGACAATCAGAGCCTGGAGCCTGCTTCACATTCTGTGTCTCCCTTTCTCTGTCCCTCCCCTGCTCACATTCTCTCTCTCTCCAAAATAAATAAACATAAAAAAAAATTAAATAGACAGCATTCCAAAACACACATTTCTTACAGCAGTGTTACGTGACTGACTATTTTAGGGGAATGGCTTAACACTTCGTATTGAACACTTTCAATAGAGATTTTGCTAGAATCCAAAAAAAATCCACTTTTAGGAAAAGTTGCAAAAGAAATAATGGAACGAGCAGGCCAAGTTGATATAAAAGTATAATTTTAGGTCTGCTAATAGAGAATTAATTGAATGAATAAAAGTATACACATCCAGTGAAATATTATGCAGCTATGAGAAATGCTAACAATCTATATTTAGTGAAAAGATATATACCTTGAAGTTATGCATAGCATAAGCACATGAAAAGATGTCCAATATCATTCTTCTTCAGAGAAATGAACATCAAGACCACAATTGAGATATAGTAAAAAAAAAAAAAAAAAAGAAAAAGAAAGAAAGAAAAAGAAAAAAGAAAATTGCAAGCGTTGATGAATATGTGGAGGAAATGGAACCCTCATAACTGCTCGTGGAAATGTAAAATGGTGCAGCCACTTTGGAAAATAGTCTGGTGGTTCCTCCAACAGTTAAACATATTTACCGTGTGACCCAGCAATTCCACACCAGGTTTATATCCAGAAGTAAAGGCATGTCCACACAAAACTTTGTACACACGGGCGCCTGCGTGGATCAGTTCCCTGAATCGTCTGACTCTTGATTTCCACGCAGGTCCCGATCTCACAGCCATGAGAAAGAGCCCCACTTCGGCTCTGTGCTAACGGTGTCAAGCCTGCTTGGGATTCTCTCTCCCTCTCCCCTCTCCCTGCCTCTCCCTCGCTCTCTCTCACCATAAATACATAAACTTTAAAAATATATATATTATTTTACTTGTGTTACAGTGGCATCGAAAAGAAGTGTTTCCAAGTGTGTGTGTATGTGTACACACAGTAAACTTCCAGAAAGGGCAAAATCCTCATCTTTAGTAGAAACCTTCCCACTTTCGTTGTGTTTAATGCTCGATTTCCAACAAAGCTCTCATATCTAGGGGGTCGAGAGGAAGAGATGCGACCCCGAGGAAGAGAGGAAGAGAGGAAGGAAGGCAAACTAGGGCTTGGACTGGAAGGGCTGACAGGGAAGGAAACGTCGGAACCCACCCACCCACCTGCTTCAGCCCTCACAAACCTCTCAAGGGCCGACACACCTGGACTTCCCCCAAACACTCGTCACCCCCCACCCTGGAATAATCCCGAAACCTGCACCAGACACCTGTGTTCGCTAACCGCGCGCCCTCGCTCCTGTCAATGAGCCACAGGGTAAAACCCGAATCAGAAGCGGACACCGCTTTCATTAACAAAATCCACTTCCAAAACTAGTCCTCAGTCGCCGGGCGCTACAGACGGGGACCGGACCCTGACCACAGACTCGGAAACGTGGATCTCGACAGACGTGTAATCACTGACCCTCACAATCCTTCAGGACCGACTCCAGAGGCACTGCACCCACACACACCCGACCACGGGCTCCCACTTCCGTCCTCTCCCCACGGACCCCACAGTCACCTCGGTCCTCTCACCCTGTTCCCCAGACGGACCCACACACAGACCTGATGTTCTAGAGACCCCACGACGACCTCCTACAAACTGCACTTCCGCGAATTCTCCTGCCGCGCCCGTGCCCAGCTCCCCGCCAGCGACGGCGGCCGGCGAGGGCCAGCGGCGTTTCTACGGAGCACGGACGCCTGGACTTCCGGCTTTTCCCGGAGTCAATATGTCCGCGTCCATCTGGCCACGGGTGTCCCAGGCGGCCATCCTTCTGTACTTGACGTACAGAAGGCGAAGTGGTCCTATTGGCGAGTCGCCAGGAAAGGCTCGGCACAGTGATCACCTACGGAAAACACTCCCATTTCTCGCACCTTAAATCTTGCGCTGCAGACCGCACGGATATTCAGAAGCCCGAGTTTACACAAGACAAACATGGGGTAATAAGCTATGTCCATCTCAGCGGGCTCGCGAGAAAAGTAAACGACTTTGCGCAAAGAAAGATTGCGGAAAGACACAAGGCGCAGTCATCTTAGAAGTTGGGTGTCTCTACAAAGGAAAACACCTGTCAATGGAGAATAAAGGGCAAACATAAAGGGTAAATACCCCAGGAACGCTGATGACTGGATATAGAGGGCAAGAGGAAGATTTGGAGAATCTTCAGTATCTTCTCCAGTATCTGGAGAAGCACTCACAATATAGGGAGAGCGATAATGCCATCCAAGGAAGTAAAGAACAGCGACTGGAAGAAACCAAGCTTCCTTTGGGGAGGTGGAGGGAGACACTGCAGCAGGATTCTCACACAGAGAGATGGGACACATAGGCTTTTCAGTCCAATAAGCAACTTTATTTGTCGTGCCTGCACAGGCTCAGTGGGTTCATACCCAAAAAACTGAGCCTCGGGCACAGAGGAGTGTAGCTTTTATGCAATTTATACTTCTTTGTCTCCCATGTATGGTGACATACAGTCTGACCGGACACAGTCCAAGTTACAGAGTAATGTCAGAGCTACGCACATGCCTATAGGAGTTGATTGGGCCACGTTACCTTCCTTTGTTCTGAGGAGGCCTCCACCACATTCCTTAGGGAGGGACTCTACCACATTTCCTCCTTTGATGCTGGGACCCCCTTCCTTTGGGTCAAAGAGCATCACCTTGGTTTAGAGGTATGTATTTCCATAACATCATCACATGCATGGCCATTTCTTTTTGACCATTGCCTCAATGAGCCTGGCGACAGACGGTATAACCAGGGGAGCTAGGCAAGGTAGGATTAAGCAAGTTCCCAAAATCAAGAGAATAATATCTATGAGGGTTTTGAATCCCCCAAGAGTTGAAAACCAATCTCCAAATAACTCCCCAGGGTCCCAACCTTTCCAGATCTGGATGGGACATGAGCAATCTTTCTCATTCGATCTGTGATCTCCTCTATGACTTTTCCTTCACCATCCATCTGTAGGCAACAGTTGTTCAGGTTAAACTTTCCACAAAGTCCTCCTTCAGAAGCAAGCAAGTAATCTAAGGCCAAGCGATTTTGATAGATGGTATTGCACATTTTGGTTCTCTGTTTAGCTAGTAAGTTAAGAGCCCTGGCAGTTTCATTGGTTATAATTTCTACAACTGCTTACAGTCTGATTAGTCTGTTTAGCATGTAAATGGGAGTACGGTAACCCCAGGTCCCATCCTCTGCCCAGGTGGCAGGACCATAATATTGGATTATATGCTAGGGAGGCCATTCACCACCTTTCCAATTGCCAATTTGTAGGGCACATCATTTCCTTTGAGTCTCTCTGTCCCCATACACTTGGACTCCCAAATATTCCCCTCTGGCAAGTGGGAGCAGGAAGAGAGATGGATGAATGGTTTCCAGCACACATAACCCTGACCAGCCTGAGGGAAGTGCTGTATAGGCTGTCCTTCCACATATCCAGTATAACCCACCTGGGCCCGCCATTTGATGGCTGTGTCAACATTGTCCCAGGCCTCTCAGAGATGAGAGAAGTTAGACAAGGGGTGGGGATCTGGTTCAAGGTGATCTGGGGACCCCCACCATTGGGTTTCCCAGGTGGTTGAGTTATAAAATCTTTGGCCTAGGCATGTTATGTTTCCAACAGAAATGGTGAACTTTCTTCCCCACTGGGCAAGGCAATTTTTCCCAATAATTGAGTTTTTGAGGAGCCAAGCCCCAGTACTAGGACTGGGGTATTCTGTTCCATTATAAGCTTCACAGGGATCTAATTCTATAGCCTCCCATGGCCATTGATCCCCCATGTTGGTTCCCCTGCATACATAGCAAGAAGAGATCTTTAGAGTCTGGGCTATGTCTCTGCTAGGGCTAGAAACAAGTTTCTTACTGTGACTGAAGTGGGAGGGGGGCTACTTCTTATTTCTTCATAGAAGGCGTGGAAGACTTGATGGAACATGGTTGGATGGGCGGTAGTGACTCTCTTGAAATATAGCACAGTCCCTGGGTCTCTGCCTCACCCATGGATCCAGATGCCAATTCAGGTGCCCCATTGCCATTTGGAATCTCCTGGGCTAATAATGGTAAAATTAACAGGGTTACAGGCCTTCAATCGACAATCTGATGTAGTAGCCCCTTCTGAAGGAGCACTGTTGTGCCTTCTTTTTTCCAAGTAGCCCATGAAACACAGCTCCAGCTGGGGCA
The DNA here is from genome assembly GCF_023721935.1 of Panthera uncia. NCBI lineage: Eukaryota > Metazoa > Chordata > Mammalia > Carnivora > Felidae > Panthera > Panthera uncia. Next base: position 6,042,650 of record NW_026057588.1, read on the forward strand.
TAAAAACTCAGGTGTATAGGCACATAAACCGCTTTCCTCACACACAGATTTGTCATTGAGTCAGTATTCCGGCAGCCAATCTAAGCCTCTGCATGGTATATCAAGAGTCTGTGGGCCCTCTATGACAAGTGCCCGCTTTTTTCGTATGACAGATGCCCCTGGGCCAATACTTATAACTGCACAGACGTCAAACAGCATTGACACCAGTCGCTTTGGGTTAGTAATTTATGTCTGGCTGACAAGACCCCCCCCGCCAGCCCCCACCCTTGGTAGGATTGGACTTCTAACCAATCTTCACTGGGGGAGTATTGTGGGCCAAAGCAAGTGTATTGACTCTCCCGTTGGCAGATAGAATAGGTGGTCTTATTGTGTCTTCAGGGCCCCAGGACCCTTCCCTGGCATGAGAAGTGGGTATGGTATAGTAAGGTCCGAGTGACTCCCTGGCCTGACCTGGCTATGTGAATACATGGGTCACGTGATGAAGAATCTAGGTCTACAGAAGAGATCCAGATTAGAAGCAACCAATGCCAACAAACCATCCTATCCACAAAAGGAAGGCGAATGCTAACAGAAACCTCTCACCACACTCCCAGCTGGCCGGGGCGGCCTCTGCCAATCCTGTGGCGAAAAGTAGAGCAAGAATCACAGTAACGGTGAGAGATGAAAGGTGACAGTGCATCAGAGTAAGGAAACAGATACAGAAGATAAGGACAGTCTATTTGTTCCACCGGACCGTCGACTCCTCAAGCTTCTGCCATGCACGGATCAGTCAGCTTCCGGAGTGACTAAAGCAGGGCTGCAGTCTCCCGGAGCCTCTGGAGTTGCAGATTGCTTCTTCCGTATGGTCAGCTTGCACGGCGTTGATGGATCAGGAATGCACTCCCAGTTTGGAGATGCCAGCTTCACTCTGCTGTGGTGAATCCAAGGGACCCACCTCGGCCACCTTTACTGCAGGAGGGGCGGACAAAATGACAGTGACCGGGTCCCTCTAGAGGGGTTTTAGGGACTGGACATTCCACTCCTTCCCCCATATAGCATCTCCTGGTTTAAAGGGGTGAGTGTCTCTGTGGTCAGACTCACAGGTAATTGCTCCCTAACCCAGTGGTGGAAGATGGTTAGGGTAGAGCCAAGGGCCCTCCTCTGTTGTTTTAGGATTAGATTCCCTATCTCATTTAGATCCCTCCTTATGCCCTTGAAAATACAGGGAAGGCGCACATAAAGGATTTCATAAGGGGAGAACCCCATCTGCTTAGTGGGGCTACACCTTTTTTAAAAAAGTTTTTTTTTTTAATTTTTAATGTTTATTTATAGGTGAGAAAGAGCAGAGAGAGATGGTCACAGAATCCGAAGCAGGCTCCAGGATCTGAGCTGTCAGCACAGAGCCCGACGTGGGGTTCGAATCCATGAAACATGAGATCATGACAGAGCTGAAGTAGGACGCTTAACCTACTGAGCCACCCAGGGGCCCCTACACCTTGATTCTTAACAAGGCAGTTTGCAACACCTGGTCCCAGTATAGGTGGGTTTCCTGACCTAGTTTACTTAACTGCAGCTTCAGGGTTCAGGTCATTTGTTCCACCTCCCCGGAGCTCTGGGGTCGGTATGTTGTGTGTAACTTCCAGGTGATCTTTAACCCCTTTGCCACCAGATGCACCACCTTGGCCACGAATGCTGGCCCGTTACCTGATCCCATAGTGATAAGGATCCCAAATGGAGGAATGATTTCTTTTAGAAGTTGGGCCACTTCATGTGCCTTTTCTATGTGAGTAGGGAAGGCTTCCACCCAGCCAGAGAAGGTGCACACCAAAATCAACAGATATTTACAGACTTGGACCTGGGGAAGCTCAGTGAAGTCCACCGTCATATATTCTTTTTTTTTTTTTAATTTTCTTTAAATGTTTATTTTTTGAGAGAGAGAGAAAGAAAGAGAGCGTGAGCAGGGAAGGAGCAGAGAGAGAGGGAGACACAGAATCTGAAGCAGGCTCCAGGATCCAAGCTGTCAGCAAAGAGCCCGATGCAGGGCTCAAACCCAAGACCTGAGCCAAAGTCAGATGCTTAACTGACTGAGCCATCCAGGTGCCCCCACCATGATATTTTCAAATGGGGCTCCCCCAACACTCTGTACCCCAAGGGCAGCCTTGGGTCCCTGACATGGGTTATGCTGGGCACACATTTCACATTGCTCGCCTACTGCTCAGGCTATGCTAGAGAGTAAAGGGATGTCGAAATGTAGGCTCAAAGTAGTCTCAAGAGCTGTCTGGCCAATATGGGTTTCCTGATGGAACTGCTTGACAAGAGTAAGGGCCAGGGCCTTAGGAATCGCTACTCGGCTGTCTTCGAATTTCCACCATCCACCTAGGAGGTAGCTTCCATTTTCAGTCTTAAACCTGGTACTATCATGTTGTGAGTAATTAGGGTCCCACTCTGCCCAGTGGACTAGGGAACAGTGTGGTGGTTAAAGCTGCTGATTCCGCTGTTCCTTTGGAGGCTGCAAGCTTTGTCTCTTGGTCTGCCTTACAGTTTCCCCGTGCAGCCGTGGTGTCTCCCCTTTGATGTCCCCAACAATGCCTGACTGCCACTCTTTTAGGGGCTCACACAGCGTCTAAGAGTTCAAGGATTTCCTTACCATACTTTGTGTATTTTCCTCGTGAGTTTATTAGACCCTTCTTTTTATATAAAGCCCCAGGTACGTGGAGGGTGGCAAAGGCATACTTAGAGTCTGTGTATATATTAACACGTATCCCTGCCACCAGTTGGAGGACTCTGGTTCGTGTGATGAACTCTGCCTTCTGTGCTGAAGTCCCCTTTGGCAGGGGTTTGGCCTCGATACAATTCAGGGTCACCATGGAATACCCTGCAAGGCATTCTCCCTCTTTCACAAAACTGCTACCATCGGGGAAATACTCAGAGTTGGGGTCCTTGAGGGGCTGGTCCCTCAAGTCTGGTCAGCTGGAGAACACCTCATCCATGACTTCAATGCAGTCACGATCTGGTTGACCTGGCCTGACAGGCAATAGGGTTGCAGGGTTTAGGGGCTGCACTACCTCTAGGTGAATGCATGGGTTCTCACATAGCATTCCCTGATATGTGGCCATCCGGGCGTTGGATAGCCAGTACTGTCCCTTGTACTCCATAAATGTCAATACTGAATGTGGCACTCAGACTGTCAGTTCTTGTCCCATAGTTAACTTGTCAGCCTCAGACACTAAGAGGGCCGTGGCTGCAAGTGCCCGTAGGCAGGGTGGCCAGCCTTGGGCAACAGAGTCAAGCTGCACAGATGTGCCACCGGGAGGCGCCATGACCCCAACATCTGAGTTAGGACTTTCAGCACAATGCCAGTATGTTCATGAACATACAAGAAGGGCTTGGACGTGTCTGGAAGCCCCAGACCAGGCATGTTGGCAAGGGCCCACTTGAGCTCTTTAAAGGCCCTTTGCTGTACTTGCTCCCATAACAGGCATTCCTGCTCTCCCCACTTGTGGCCTCATAAAGGGGTTTTGCCAAGACCGAGAAGTTAGGTATCCAGATTCTACAGAAACCTGCAGCCCCGAGTAACTCCCGAACCTGACGTCGGGTCGACAGGACCGGAATTAAACATATGGCCTATTTTCTCTCCAGGTCGAGTTGGCACTGCCCCTGGGAGAGGTGAAAGCCAAGGTACTTGACTTTCTTTTGACAGATTTGGGCCTTTTTCTTGAGACTTTATAACCAGTTTCCCATAGGAGGGTAAGGAGCTCCCGAGTTCCTTCCGTGCAATCCTCCTGAGACCTTCCAGCCAACAGTAAATCATCTAATACTGAAGCAGGACACAGCCATGTTGATCCGCTGGGAAGGCTTTTAGGTCTGAGGCTAATGCAGTGCCGAAAATAGTTGGGGAGTTTTTGAACCCCTGAGGCAATCTGGTCCAAGTCAACCGGTCGTTGTCACCATTTTCAGGATTCTCCCACTGGAAGGCAAAGACTGGTTGACTCTGGGGAGCTAGGTGGATGCAGAAGAAGGCATCCTTGAGCTCTAGGCATGTGAAGAAGGCAGCTTCTGTGGGGATAAGATCCAAGAGAGTGTATGGGTTTGGGACAACCGGGTGTAGGGTGACAACGGCCTGGTTTACTGACCTGGTGATAGCATGCAGGTCTTGGACTGGCTGATAGTCATCGGTGCCCAGCTCTGGACTGGTATGAGAGGCATGTTCCAAGATGACTGACGGGGTTGGAGGATCCCATATTTTAGAAGTCTCTCCAGGTGCTTCTGTAGCCCTACCTGTGCCTTACGAGGGATGAAATGTTGTTTTTGGTGGATGGGCTCTGCCCCTGGCTACAATTACTGGAGGTATGTTCCAGGCCAGTCCTGGGGGGTTGTCCTCAGCCCACACAAGGGTACTCTGAAGGGCAGCTCAGGTCCCTGTTGTGGTTCCTCCATGAGACTGTAGAGGCGCCATTCTTCCCCTTGAGGAATCCTGACAGTCATAATCTTTGCTTCCGGCTTTCGTAGGGTCCAGAGCAGCTCGTCCATGGGAGTTGAAAGTTATCTGGGCCTGCAGCTTTCCCAACAGGTCCTGGCCCATTAAAGCCACAGGGCAGGAGGGGAGGTACAGGAATTCATGGATGACTTCATGGCCGCCTAAACTGCATTACCGAGGCAGCAGGAAGGGACTGCATGTCTGATTGCCTGTGGCCCCCACAACAGTAGCTTGTCTCTGTGAGAGGGGGCCCACTGGTTGCGTCACCACCGAGTGTTCTGCTCCAGTATCTACCATGAAGTCAGTGGGTCAGCCCCCCATATTCAATTGGACCATAGGCTCTTGGGGGCCTAACAAAATAGAGCCCAGTCTGTCCTAGTCCTCCTCATCGTCCTCCATGGCAGTTAGCTCCACAAAATCATCTTTGGGGGCCCCATGAGGCCGTGATGCTGGTTGGTACTGGCCCTGGACCACATGGCCCCTTTGTTTCTGCTTGGCGCCCTGCTGAGAATTACCCAGCCGCAGGGGGCACTCATTTTTCCAGTGGCTCTCCTGAAGGCAGTGACCACACTGGCTCCATCCTAACTTTGGTCCTGGGCAAGATGATCCTCCCCGCCTGTCCCCTTTTTGGCCCCGGCTCCGTCCCTATGGGGCACCTTTCCAGGAGTGTTCCGACTGCTCCACCAAGGCAGCAGCTAACAAGTCTGCCTTCTTCTGCATCTTCTGGCATTCTCTACTCCACGCCACCTGGTCACTAATGACGAACACCTGAGTTGCTACTTCCAGCAACTGACTGGCATTCATGCCAGCAAAACCCTCCAGCTTTTGCAGCTTGGGCCAGATGTCCCGTTGGGCCTGACTGACAAAAGCCCATTGACCATACGCTGGGTCACGGGCGCTTCTGGATCAAAACAGGTGTAGAGACGAAATGTCTCACATAATGTCTCGTAGAACTGGCTTGGGCTCTCTTCGGGTGCCTGGAGTACTTCTGATGTTTTACTCACATTTATGGCCTTTTCACCCCCTTCCTTCATGCCATTTAGAAGGGCTTCTTGAGACCGTTCAGTCCTTGCGAGCCCTCCATCTACACTTGAGTCATTTGGGGTCCTCCCCAGGGAAGTGAGCTTGAGCATAAGCCTGGGTGTCTAGCATCCCAGCCGGGGTATTCTCCTGTAAGCATTTTAGGGCCACCTGGGCAATTCCACAACACCCCTCTGTGTCAAAGAGGGTCAGGAGGAGTTGGCAGCGGTCCATCCAGGTAGGTTTGTGGGTTTGAATTATGGATTAGTTCAATCATAGCCTGGGCTTCTCCGTATGGGAAGGAGTATGGTGCTTCCAATTTAGGAGGTCCGTAGTGGTAAAGGTTGGGTACACAAAAACATGCTGGTCTCCTCGGATCTGGCTTTCCTGATCATAAGAGACGGGTCCCCTAGTTTCCCTTAGTGGCATCTGTAGGGCTCTGGTGTTGCTGCAGGGAGGGACTGTCTCTGCTGGCCTGATCTTCTAGTTGCTTTCCAGGAGGGGTGTATGGGGTTAGGACAAGTGGTCCAGGCAAGCCCATCACATCTGGAGAGGCCAGTGGTGCTGGAGGTGGTGAGGTCTCAGGACTAGAGGCAGGCTCCGGTAGGGTTTCGGCAGCCCAGTGGCTGGAGGCACAGGTGGCAGTGAGGGGGACAGTGGGGCATATCGTGGTGGGGTCTCCTCAAGTTCTCCTGACAGCATGGGTTCTTCAGTTTTGGGCTGGCATTTGGAGAAAGCTGTGACACGAGCCATCATAACTTTACAGTTCTCCTCAATACAGACTTTTAGCCAAGGTAGCCAGGATAGGACCGGGTCTTGCCAAAAATCAATGTAAGGAAATTGGTTGGGGTGGCCTGGATCCCCCACAACAACCCTGAACACTCGGCCAACTAGTTTCTTATCAATGAGTCATCAGAGGACCAGCCCACCTTGAACGATGGCCAATCAATTTCACAGATTGTCTGGAGCTTTCTGGGAGTTAATTTCATACCATAGTCTTCTGAATATCGCTTTTTGAAATTCCTCAACATACACTCTAGGGGAGTCAGTTTACTCTGCTTTCCACCCATTTCCTCCCCCTAACGGACAACTTTCACGCACAAGAGAGGAAAAAAGGGGAAGGGAGGGACTAATTTGGACAGGATGCACACTCGCTTTGCCAGTTTCCTGCCGCTCTCCTCTAGGAGATATTGTAGGTGCCTCTTAGCATTGGCGGGTTCAGTATCAAGTTCTGACAGGGATCAGACTCCTGAGGAAGTCTGACACCACCCTAAGCCGTATGAGGTCCCCACGGAACCGCATCGGGGACTCAACACTTACTGTGGCCCAATGGTCAGGTAGGAACCTTTCCACTGTCTGTCTCATTCACACACAGTCACATAGGGACTCCAACCCACCGTCCAGCACCCAGTGCCTTGAAATTGCAGTTTTGTCCCTTATGGAACTACTCAGGCAACTCTGGGAGATGATCAGGCTCCCCTTCTGCCTCTTAGGGACAGGTCTACCAAAATGAACCCAGGTTCTTACCAGTCTGATGGGCGGAGCTCCCTGAGCTGGTTCCTGGGCCTCACTGGGTTCCATTGTGCATCCTTGCCAAGCGGTCCACTGACGCTAAGTGAGGTCACTTCTCCTGGAGCTCCAAGGTTCGCACCCTGGTGACAAAGGAAGTGGAAACACAGTCTCTGGATCCCAGATGTGAGCCCCCAAGAACACAATTACCGCCCAGTAAAGGTGAGGAGAGCAGTCTCCAGCCAATGTCCAGATGGCAAGTTACATGTGGTAGCAGGCTCCCCATCCTGCTGTGGAGCCAGTGACAAGGACCATTGGTTCTCTGAGAACCAAAGGCCAGAATTTCTGGAAGGAAGGAATAAGGCAACTCCAGGGAGAATAAAAAATTGTGCAAGAAAGGAAAAATAATCATAGTATACTACATGGCTGAGCTATAAGTAGTATTTACATAGTTATCATAAAGTGAACACCAATCTAATCCAACCAAAATTGACATGTAACTTGGGGGTGCCTGGGTGTCTCAGTTCGTTAAGCATTTAACTCTTGATCTCAGCTCAGGTCATGATCTCCGGGTGTGTGAGCTCAAGCCCTGCACTGGACTCTGCACTAATGGTGCTGAGCCTGTTTGGGGTTCTCTCTCTCCTCTCTCTGCCCCTCCCCTGCTTGTGCTCACTCGCTCTCTCCAAATAAATAAATAAGTAAACATGAAAAAAATATATACAACTCGATTGGAAGAATGAGGAAAAGGAAATGCCTATGGCAGAAGACTGTATTTGCGGGAGGGTTGTTTTGAAGTGTCCTTCATGATAAATCATGCCCCCAAATAAATCCATTATAAGTATATCCATCTTACTTAAGATATCAGAAATCTTTAAAAGACTAAAAATCCTTTCAAAACTAACTCCTAAGCTTAAGAGAATTGCAAAATAAAACTGAGAACCATATGAGAGCAGCAGTTCCACTCCTAGATATCTACTCAACAATGCTGAAATGGTATATCTTCAGGAAGATTTACACAAGAATGTTCATAGCACCTTTATTCAAATAGCTCCAAATGAGAAACAATATAGGTGTCTGTAAATATAAGAGAATGGGGGTAGAATTAATAGGTATAAATGCCCCCAATACGATTAAGAAAAAGATAACCGATTTAAAATACTGAGGGAAATGGAAGTAAACAATTTATAAAATAAACTAGAATAAGATTTAAAAAAAATTTTTTAATGTTTATTTTTGAGAGAGAGAGAGAGAGAGAGAGAGAGAGAGAGAGAATGTGAGTGGGGGAGGGTCAGAGAGAGAGGGAGACACAGAAACTGAAGCAGGCTCCAGGCACTGAGCTGTCAGCACAGAGCCGGACACAGGGCTCGAACCCCGTGAAAGGTGAGATCGTGACCTGAGCCAAAGTTGGACACGCAACCAACTGAGCCACCCAGGCACCCCACCCTTAAAATGGGCACAATTTAAAAGATTGATGAGGTGTTGAGGAAACAGACATTCTGATACATTTGGCCTCCCCCCCCCCCCCATATGGGAAGTGAGGGTAACGTTTAGGATCACCATCTATAGCTTTCAGAGTACCAAGATAATCTAATTATTATGCCTGAAATAGTTTCCTGTTCCAAAAATGTGTATACCCTTACTAAAAATTAGCTATTAGTTTTAGGATATAGTCCTTCAAGAAGGGAAGCAGCCAGTAAAATGTGTCAATAGGACAGTTTTGGACAACAATCTGGAATTATCTACCCAGTTAAAATTTTACATTCTCTTTGACTCAATTCCAATTACAATAACTTCACTAAAAATTAAATGTGAAAACATTTGAATTGAGGTAAAGCCTGTTAATTAATTTCTACCAACAATTTCTAGTCTTCTATTCCTAGCATTTCGCCACCCTCTACCTTGGCCAATACCGTTACCTCTCCCTCACTACTAGCTCTACCTACCCTGTCACCTTTCACCGGGAGATGTCACCGAAGGGCCACCAGCAATCCTGTCAGGAAGAGATCTTTTCCTTAAACTGAATTAGTTTACTCTGTGCCCACAGTGAGGCAGGCTGCCTTTGTCATACTACTTTGGCTTCTCCAAGCCCTATATTGTTCTTCATAAGCACTTCCTGAGATTGTTCCCCCTGCTTTGCACTCCCTAAAGGACGACTCCCTTTCCAGCACGGATATGGGCACCTTTGTCAAAACGGCCGCGCCTGCGGTCAAGTTTTGCTGCTTGCCAAGTTTTGGTGCCTTTGGCTTGGTGCGCCTCCGGGTTCCAAGCAGACGGGAGCAAGAGCATCGCCCTTTGCGTCGCTCACAATTGACGTAACGTGGAGTAGTACTGTTATCTGGGGCAGAAAAAGATGTTGTACGGCATCTTCCAATATGGCGGCTCCCGCATAAATCGGCCAACAGGGCGCCGCCATACTATCTCGTAGTGTCTTTGTCTAAAAGACCGAAAGCTGAACGGAGTCTTCATCGGTAGAAGGACGCCCCCGGTGTGGTGGTTGGCAACCCGCAGACTCGGATACCAAAGACGTTAAACTTGACCTGGGAGGTGCAATAGTAGCGCTTGTGAGTCTAAAGCCGAAGTGATGGACCGTGGCCCTGTCTACCAACCCAACTGGTGCGCGAAGGCTCTATTAAGGGGTCTCAGTTTCGCGTCCTGGGAGCGGAATCAGATTGAGCATGGCTTGTGGAGATTTGGGGTTTAGGGTAGGGAGGTTTTGGGTTGTCCGTGAGGGAAGCAAGCCGTTGTGGGCGGTGGATGCATTCCATGATTGAGGAAGCGGGATTGTCGGAAATGGTGCAGGTCTGGGCTGGTGAGGGATTGGAGTGGCCTGGAGAAAGGTGTTAGGACTTGGGGTATTGCTTTTGTGGGGTAGGTCAGTGACTTGGGCTGCGGTCTTGGAGGTAAATCAGTGACTGGCGTTTCCTAGACGTTGGGTCAGTGTTTGGAATGCGCTTAGGGTTAATGTTTGGGGTGTCTTTCAGGTTAAGTCACTGATCAGAGGCAAATGATGGGGAGGTCAGTGTTTGGGGTGTTCATGAAAGAAGTCAGGAATGGGAGTGCCTTTGGAGGTGGTCAATGAATGGAGTGGCTTGTGGTCAGTGCTTGGCCAGCTTTGTTGTCTTTGAGCGTTTCCAGTGGTTATTTTATTTTTTATTTTCTGGTAGATATAAAAGCAGCTATTAAAAAAAAATGTTTTTCTCTTTTCTTTCTTTACTGAACTCTTATTACTAATGTAACTACTAATTGATTCTTGTAGGTTTTCCAGGTAAGCAGTCAGAGTACCTGCAGGTAAGTTTAATTCCAGAGAAAAGAATATGGACTTTGGATTTGGGCAGACCTAGGTTTTTATCCATATTCTGTCACTTTATTATGTAAACTTGAGCAAGTTTCTCAACCTCTCTGAGATTCTTTTCTCATTTGTTAAAAAAAGCAAAAAAACAGAACAGTACTAACTACTCATACAGTTAAGGATCACACAGTGGATACCCAAGACAGGTCAGCAAGCAGTATTCCAGTATTTATACCCGTTTCTCTGGATTTTTTAGGCTTTTAAAATTTTCTCATTGGACATTTTTCTCCCCTACTTCTTTGCAATGGTCTTTCTCTAGGTGTAGATTTAGTTTTGAGTACAGTTTCGGTAAAATTACATAATTTAATGGTGACACTTTATTGTTAGTGTTTATTATATAATAATTATTGAGCCATCAGGTAATACATATTACTTGTTTTCTTTAGACGATTATATTTACCTAAAGAAAACAATTTTTTGATATACCTGTATTTGTGTATATCTAAAATACATATACACATACAAATCACATACAAATGAGGACTCAAACAACTCAGAAAAATCTGTTATACTCACAGTTACAATTTCTATAATTCCCAGATCCTGGCTTCCTGGGATAAAATAGTTCTTATGAAGGAAGGAAGTGAAGATACAAAGATCAACGCTGCATCCTTGACCAGAGACCTTGAACTAGAGCTTCAGAAAATAGCCCAGAATCAACAACAGAGCAGATATTAGATTTTCTGACGGTGTCTAAAGGCCCCAGAAAATGTCCAAGTCCCCAGTGAGTTGTATATTTATATATATTTTTTCCATTAGTCTTTGCAGTGGGTTTGGGGAGATTTAATAATACACCTACTAAAAGAATATGTTTATTCAGTATTTATGCTGACTACTCTATACCAGATAAGGCATGAAGAGATAAATGTCAGAATCTGGGGAAAAATAGACAAAGAATCAACCTCACAGCCAGGTAGCAATGAGGATATGTAAATCATATGTTATACACATTGTTTTAAGCTAGAATATAGATTATAGTCCACAAAGTTCTAAATCATAAAATTGAGCTACAAACTTGTCTTTAGTATTTCCTGTTCCAGTTATTTATTGCTGCATAACAAGCCACCCTGAAACCTGGTGATATGCATTTAATTTTATCATCCTCATGGAGTCAGTGGGTCAGGAATTCAGTGGGTCAGACAGGGCCCCTTGGTGGTGCCTTACCTGTTCATGAGTTCCCAAGACCACCCTCAGAATCAGTGATTTGTTAGAATTCAGAGTGCTCAGAAACATTGTTATATTCACGATTAGAGCTTATTACAGCAAAAGGATACAGATTAAAATCAGCCACAGAGAAAGTCTGTAAGGTCAGATCCAGGAGACACCAGGCAAAAAGTTCTCTCCGTGGAGTCACGTGGACAGTGTTGAATTTTCCCGGCAGTGATTTGTAACACACATATTGAGTATTGCTAATCAGGGAAGCTCACTCACACCTTAGTTTCCAGGGTTTGGAGTTTTTAAAGAGAGAGAGAGAGTGTGTGGTGCAAGAGCAGGGGGGGAGGGGTCAAGGGAGAGGGAGAGAGAATCTCAACATGGACATGGGGCTTGATCTCACGACCCTGAGATCATGACCTGAGCCTAAATCAAGAGTCAGACACCTAACCGAGACATTGAGGCGCCACTGCAGGGTGTTTATTTGATTCGGGCACGTAGGCAACACTCACTACATCAATGGCTGACTTTAGTCTCCAGGCCTTTCAGAAGTCCAGCTGCTATGGTGTGGCCCAAGCCCCCCCACCATGAATCACATTGATAGCATAGATCATCTGGTGTAGCTCAGAGTTCTCAGGTAAAGATATTTCCAGGGCTCAGAGGTTACTTCCTATGAACAGGTAAGGACCAAACTTTTCTTTGGCATGTGCAGGGTGTGGACAACCCAGACTGCTGTGTTACTCCTTTATTACAGTTTGTCTCCACACCATGGTTCTGGAACCTCAGCTGGGAAGACTCAAAGATTGGGAACTGGAATCATCTGAAGGCTTCTTCATTCCCGTATCTGTTTTCCAGGACGACAGGACTCAAAAGCTAGGCTGGGCTGGGGCTATTGGAGTATTTATGCACGGCCTCCCAGGGTGGCTCGGGCTTCTCAGAGAATGATGCTAGATGATGACAGAACCAGACTGAAACTACATGGCCTTTTCTGCATCAGCCCTTCAGCTGCATCCTCTCTGTTACAAGCAACACCCTAAGACAAACTAGATTCCAGGAGAGGGGAACAGGTTCTGCCTCTTGACAGGGGAGTAGCAAGGTCATGTTGCAGAAGGCTTTGGAATGGGACATATTATTGTAGTCATCCTTGGGAAATATAATCTACTGCATGGCTGTCAATAAAAAATTGTTGGTGAGGGGCAACCAGGTGGGTCAGTCAGTCAAGCATCCGACTCTTGATTTTGGCTCATATCATGATCTTTAGGTTCATGAGATCAAGACCTGAGTCGGGCTCTGTGCTGATGGCAAGGAGCCTGCTTGGGATTCTCTCTCTCTCTCTCTCTCTCTCTCTCTCTCTCTCTCCCCCCCCGCCCCCATGCCTCTCCCCTGCTCGTCTTTGTGTACTCTCTCTCAAAATAAACTTAAAAAAACAATCATTGGTGATTTGCTTTACCTTAAGGAGAAAGCTCCTCTAGAAAACTAGATAGCTTCTGTCACATAAGTAGAAGACATTTCTTTGGTGGGTATTTAGGTTAGATTGCTTAGTGCTCAGTGCCTTCTACATATAGAAAACAACTAAAAAAGTGGTGAGTTCCCTTTGATTATTTCTCAGCCATCCACAGATAAGCCAGTGGTGTTACACCAGAGCCAAACTCAGTGATCAGAGTGCTTTAGGGGTTCAAAACAGTGTAGCTCAAGTCCACAGCTTCCTGGTGGTCTGACTGTATTCAGGGATAACAGCTAGATTATCAACAAGAATGGATGGATTCTAAGACCATCATTTGGTCTTCCACAAACAGCTCTCAAAATTAAGTTTTTTCTTTAAATCAGTGATTCTCAATTCGAGATGATTTTGTCTCCCCAGGGGACATTTGACAATGTATGGGACTTTTTTTTTTAAGTTTATTTATTTACTTTGAGAGAGTTGGAGACATCACAAGCAGGGGAGGGGCAGAGAGGGAGAAAGAATCCCAAGCAGGCTCCGCACTGCCAGCTGCAGAGTCCAATGTGGGGCTTCAACCCACAAACTGTGAGATCATGACTGAAGCCAAAATTAAGAGTCTGACACTTAACGGAGCCACCCAGGCACCCCTCTGGGGCATTTTTGATTGTCATAACTGTTAATGGGATCTAGTAAATAGAGGCCAGGGATGCTGGTAAACATCCTACAGCACACAGTACAGGGCTCTATCACAAGAAGTTATCCAGCCCAAAATGTCAGTAGGGTTGAGGCTGAGAAACCCCAACCTATTAGTGAAGTCTTAGAATATTTCCTTTGTAATTTTTTCACACCCCAAAATGCAGATGTCAACTGTCAGTTCATAGTTCATTTCTTCTATTATAAAATTTTTCCAATTATATTAGTAAACCTTAAAATAGTCTCAATGTCTAAACTTTCAAATAGTACAGAAGTTTCTAGAGCTAAACTTGTAAGTCCCTCATTGATCCTTTTTCACCACCCTCAAAATAAATAATCTAAAAAGTTATATGTATTGTTTTGAATTTCCCTGTCAGCAATTACATATATAACTATGAATTTTTATATATTTGAGTTGGGGGTCCTTGGCCCACCCTCTGTCTTGATGATTCTCCAGAAGAACTCAAAAGGACTCAAAAAAGCTGTTATACTCACAGTTATGGATTATTACAGTGAAAAAATACAGATTAAAATCAGCAAAGGCAGGGGCACCTGCTTGGCTCAATTGGCTAAATATCTGACTCTTAATTTTTTTTTTTTCTAATTAAGCATCTGAGTCTTGATCTCAAGGTCATGAGTTCAAGGTCATGAGTTCAAGTCCCGTACTGAGCTCCACTCTGGTTGTGGAGCCCATTTAAAAACATTTTTTTAAGTAAAATCAGCAAAGGCAAAAGATACAGAGTAGCATCCAGGAAAGACTCAGCATCAGCCTCCAGCTATCCTAACCCAGTGGAGTAGCTCGAATAGCACTTAATTCTCCCCATGACGATGTGTAGCAACAGGTGGAGAGTGCTGCCATCCACGGGGGCTCACCTGCAGCTTGGTGTCCAGGGTTGTATTGAATGTCAGTCAACATAGGCATTTAACATATGTGACTGACCTCAGCTACTCAGTCTCCAGGCCCCCCAAATTCTAACTGATAGAGCGTAGCCCAAGCCTCAGGAATGTGGAAACACCTGTATTGGGCTGGATATTCCAGGGGTTCAGAGGTTATCACCCAGGAGCAAGTCAATGGCTGGTCTTCCTGAAGACAGGCCTTTCTTTGGAGTGTGCAGGGTTTTGGCAACCCAGGCCTGCGGAGTCAACCCTTTTCTGCACAGACCCTAATAACCCATTGTCGTAATTGAGATTATAGTTCATGTACTTTTCTGTAACTTATTAAGTGTCCTTAAGCCAGTACCTTGGAAATTCATCCCTATCAACATTTCAGTAACAAAAAATAATAAGTGAACATTTTTTTTTTTTTTTGAGTGCTTACAGTGTGCTCTACCTGCTTTAAATTCAGTCGTTTGGTTTCACAACTCAGGATGTATTTGCGGGTTTTAAATGCTCATGGTTTTTCATTGTGGTGTCATTCATGTTACTTCTTTCTTGTATTTTTTAATGTTTATTTTTGAGAGAGAGCACACGCATGCTCATGAGTGGGGGAGGGGCAGAGAGGGGGGAGGACAGAGGATCCAAAGCAGACTCCACTGTGACAGCAGAGAGCCCTATATGGGGCTCAAACCCTTGAACCATGGGGTCATGACCTGAGCCTAAGTCACACACTCAACCGATTGAGCCACCCAGGTGCCCCTCATGTTACTTCTTTCTTGAATTCCATACACCTCTCTCCTTACCCCTCTGAAGTTCAACCTTTATAATTTTTCTGCTCCCTGTTGGTGCCCACATGGTATGTATTTCTTTCTTGCCTTCTATATATGTATTGTAGACTTGTGCACTTCCATTCCTCTTTCTGCAAGCCAGTATGCTCCTTCAGGGTGGAAGCAAGTCTTCCGTACAACGGAGTATCCAATGCAGTGTCTGACATAGAGGTGCGTTCACATAGGTTGTAGTTGGTTCCAAGATAAAGGATTTGAGGATGCTCTAGTCTATGTCTCTTAGAAAGAATGAACATGTACATCAGTGAATGATTGGAAGCACCAAGATAGGATATTTAAAAAATTTTAATGTTTATTTTTGAGAGAGAGAGACACAGCGTGAGCAGGGGAGGAACAGAGAGAGAGGGAGACACAGAATCCGAAGCAGGCTCCAAGCTCTGAGCTGTCAGCACAGAGCCCAATGTGGGGCTCGAACCTACGAACCATGAGATCATGACCTGAGCCGAAGTCAGATGCTTAACTGACTGAGCCACCCAGGTGCCCCAAAGATAGGAAATTTTAAATAAAAAATTAGTTTTTCCTAAAAAGTATGATGCAAAACTAGTTATGTAGAAGGCAAATGACTTACCACCTGAAAAATTATTATATGATACTTATTTTTGTAGTATTAACCAATGATAATCCCTTTAGAATGAATAGGAACGTTCTATTGCAGGGCTTACTGTCATTCAAGGATGTGGCTGTGGTTTTTACATGGGAGGAGTGGCAGCTACTGGACCCCATTCAGAAGCACCTGTATCAAGATGTGATGTTGGAAAATTATAGCAACCTGATATCAGTGGGTAAGCAGAGCCTTCCCAGGGTAATGCAGGCAATCAGTTGCCTTTCTTTTCTGAGCAATGAAATGTGTGGAGCCTTACAAGTACCTTACTTTTTTGAACTTGAGTTTCATACCTCATAGATTTTAGTACATTCTGGCCTTTAACAAACAGAGTGCTTTTCTCTCGCTCCCAAAATAAAAGGCCTTTACTTGGCTAAGAGGCAAATTGTTCGGGCCCTTAAAAACAACCTTCCCCGTTTTTCAGAGGCCTTGTAAGCCCAAGTATGTGGGTCCATGGATCCGCTATAATTTTCCTTGAGTAGGGTGTCAAGTTACCAAAGCAGATGCATTCTACCAGTTGGAACAAGGACCACCATGGATAAGAGAGGAAGAAATCCAGAGTCAGATTCATCCAGGTGAGTGAGAAACCATCCCCGGGGCATAAATGGAAGTAAATTTCTATTTGGTCAGAAACGGGGAGGTACCTCTTGTTGTTCAGAGAAATCTTGAAGTTTTTAAGTTCTGAGTATGACTTAGAACAGGGGATGTAAGCTCCCACATAACATTAATATTGACTCCACAAAAAAAAAGTGTTTTTTTGTTATCTCATTCTTTTTTTTTTAATTTTTAATTTTTTTAAAGATAATTTATTGTCAAGTTGGCTAACATACAGTGTATACGGTGTGCTCTTGGTTTTGGGGGTAGATTCCCGTGATTCATTTCTTACATACAACACCCAGTGCTCATCCCAACAAGTGCCCTCCTCAATGCCCATCACCCATTTTCCCCTTTCCCCTGCACCCCTGCCGTCAGCCCTCAGTTTGTTCTCTGTATTTAAGGGTCTCTTATGGCTTGCCTCCTTCCCTCTCCGTTTATAACTTTTTTTTTAATGTTTGTTTATTTTTGAGAGAGAGACAGACTGTGAGTGGGGGAGGGGCAGAGAGAGTGGGAGGCACAGAATCTGAAGCAGGCTCCAGGCTCTGAGCTCTGAGCTGTTAGCACAGAACCTGACACAGGGCTTGAACTCATGAACCATGAGATCATGACCTGAGTCAAAGTCCGATGCTTAACCAACTGAACCACCCAGGTGCCCCTAATGTTTGTTTATTTTTGAGAGAGAGAGAGAGAGAGAGAGAGAGTGCGAGCAAGGGAGGGGCAGAGAGAGAGAGGGCAACACAGAAACCGAAGCAGGCGCCAGGCTCTGAGCTGTCAGCACAGAGCCTGATGTGGGGTTCAAACCCACGAATCATCAGATCATGACCTGAGCCGAAGTCCGGCACTTGACCAACTAAGCCACCCAGACGCCCCTTGATTCCACTTTTTAATCTCTTCATATTAGGATTCTTTTGTTTGGTTTTTATTTCTTTTTAATGTTTATTTATTTATTTTGAGACAGTGAGATAGAGAAGAGGAGGGACAGAGAGAGGGGGAGAGAGAGAGAGCATCCCAAGCAGGCTTCACACCGTGAATGCAGAGCCTGACATGTGGCTCAGTCTCACAAACCGTGAGATCATGACCTGAGCCAAAACCAAGAGTTGGATGCTTAACTTACTGAACCACCCAGGCTCCCCTTTTTCTTGGTTTTTAAAAGAATACATTTTCGGGAGCACCTGGCTGGCTCATTCAGTAGAGTGTGAGACTCTTTTTTTTTTTTTTTTAATGTTTATTTTATTTTTGAGACAGAGAGAGACAGAGCATGAGCGGGGGAGGGGCAGAGAGCGAGGGAGACACAGAATCCGAAGCAGGCTTCAGGCTCTGATCTGTCAGCACAGAGCCCGACACAGGGCTCAATCCACGAACCGCGAGATCATGATCTGAGCCGAAGTCAAACGCTTAACCAACTGAGCCACCCGTGTGTCCTGAGTGTGCGACTCTTGATCACAGGGTCATGAGTTCAAGCCCTGTGTTGGGCATGGAGCCTACTTTTAAAAGAAAAATTAAAAATAAAAGAAAATAAAAGAATACATCTCCTTCTCTTTTGTATTTGGATCAGATCCCCCTCTAGTGCATCTTGGAACTTGCTGACCTAATTAATCTTTCTCCCTGGCATCCTCAGTTTACCTGCCTTCTCCTCATCTTTGTTTCCCTAACCCACAGTTATAGCTTTCTTTTCTTATATACTCAGCATTCGTAAATTGTCCCTCTTCTCATTTTTTAGTTTATTCCCTTTTTTTTCTTCCTTCCACTTACAAATGTCTCAGACTTTCACTGTATACCCAGTCTCGTTTCCTCTTCTCTGCTTGGCCTTTGCTATGAAATTCCACTCCTTCTATTACATGATCATTGTGGTTCCTTGGTCTCCTTTCTAGATGACACCTGGCAAGTGGATAGTCATACAGACTGGCACCAAGAAAACCAAGGCAACCTTGAAACTATGGAGAGTCACCACATAAATAACCCATTTAGAAAAATATTGTCTCTAAGCTTAAATTCGGATGTCCCTTTAGCACAAAGATCCCATACATTTGACATACTTGGGAAACACTTGAAACCTAACGTAGAGCACATTATTCAGAATAAAAGCTATGCAAGAAACGAAGTGGAATTTAATGGGTACGACAAAGTAGTTCTTTATACCAAGCATGGGAAAATTCATAATGGAGAAACATATAATGAATTTAATGAACATTCGAAGGCTTTCGGCCATAAGTCACAGCTTATTGAACACCGGAAGACTCGAGCAGGAGAGAAACAGTTTAGCTGCAGTGACTGTGGGAGAGTCTTTTCCCAGAAGGCAGACCTCATTAAGCATCAGAGAACACACACAGGAGAGAAACCCTATGGTTGCAGTAGATGTGGGAAAGCCTTCAGCCGGAAGTCCCATCTCATTTTACATCAGAGAACCCACACAGGAGAGAAACCTTATGAATGCAATAAATGTGGGAAAGCTTTCACTGATAAGTCATGCCTTAATAAACACCAGAGAACTCACACAGGAGAGAAACGGTTTGAGTGTCGCATATGTCAGAAAAGCTTCGGCGGTAAGTCACAGCTCACCTCACATCAAAGAACTCATACGGGACAGAAGCCCTACAGGTGTGGTGAGTGCGAGAAGAGCTTCAGCAACAAGTCACAGCTCATTATTCATCAGAGATCTCACACGGGAGAGAAACCTTACGGTTGCGACAAATGTGGGAAAAATTTCCCCCTTAAGTTTAGCCTCATTTTACATCAAAAAACTCACACAGGGGAGAAACCTTACGGATGCAGCGACTGTGGAAAAGCCTTCATCCAGAGATCTGAGCTCATTAGACATCAGAGAACTCACACAGGAGAGAAACCTTACCATTGCAGTGAATGTGGAAAAGGCTTCAGTGTAAAGTCACTCCTCAATACTCACTGGAGAACTCATACGGGAGAGAAACCCTATGGGTGCAATGAATGTGGGAAAACGTTCTCCATCAAGTTTAGTCTCATCCTACACCAAAGAACACATACGGGTGAGAAACCTTATGAATGCAGTCAGTGTCAGAAAGCTTTCACCCAAAAGTCACACCTCACTATTCATCAGAGGTCTCACACCGGAGAGAAACCTTACGAGTGTAGCGAATGCCACAGAGCCTTCAGCCGGAAGTCCTATCTCCTCATTCACCAGAGAATTCACTCAGGAGAGAAACCGTATGAATGCATCCAGTGTGGGAAGACTTTCTCTCACAAGTTTAGCCTTATTATTCATCAGAGAATCCATACAGGAGAGAAACCCTATGGATGCAGTGAATGTGGCAAAACTTTTCCTATTAAGTTCAGCCTCGTTTTGCATCAGAAAACACACACGGGAGAGAAACCCCACGAATGCAGCGAATGTCAGAAATCTTTTGCCCAGAAGTCACATCTTATTATCCATCAAAGAACTCACACAGGGGAGAAGCCTTATGGATGCAGTGAGTGTTGGAAAACTTTCTCCCACAAATTCAGCCTCATGTTACATCAGAAAACTCATAGGGGAGAGAAATCATGAAATATCCAAAACTTGTCTTTGAGAGTGAATGGCTCATAACACCAGAGCTTACATAGGAGCAAAACAAAGGCTACCGATGTGGACACACTTTTTTTTTTCCCCAAGCTCGCACGTCATCGCTTATAAGAGGATGGTACTGGGTAGAATGCCAGACAGCAGGAAATCCCTTCCCCAGTACATTTCAGGTGAATGTAGCCCAGAGGGAACAAATAGGAGGGAAGACCTGTGTGTGTGTGTGTGTGTGTGTGTGTGTGTGTGTGTGTGTGTGTATAGATTGTGAAGATGTTGTTGGCATGAAATCCTGCTACGCTGATAATCAGAGAACTGACACTGAGGAAAAAAAATCTATAGTGAATCTGAGGAATCATCTTTCATGGGTGTTGTTTTATGAGGGATGTCATATTCTGTAATTGTGACACAATAGACAATTATGGGAAATATTAAGTATGTAAATATACCTGTCAGAAAATAAAGCAAAAATTATATAACTATGTGAGAATATGGGTTTTACATCTATTTTTACTATTGAAATGATTGTTCATAATTGGGAATTGCTTGTATTATCATACCAATTGGGACTCCCTAGGACACATATTTAAATGTACACAAAACTTGCCAATAGAATATTTGCGTTGCATTTTTACATCATTACATCTGTTGTAATTGAACTACACGGTTCATTATTTTAGTCATAAATAAAAGTTATTAATAAAAATAAATTTATAGTATAAAATTAATAAAATTTATTTTATGAATAAAAATTAATAAAATACTGAATATCTCCTCCTCTGCCACGCCTCTATTTACTGCTATTTGTAAATGGGCCTGGAAGATTTGTAGCATTTCTTGAGTAAAACATTTTTTCAACAATTCCAAGATAGAATTTTTTCCCCCACATAATTAAAAATGAAGTTAAAATGGAGCATACAGTTGATGGTTTGACATCTTTAAATTTAAAAAAAATTTTTTTAATGTTTATTTATTTTTGAGAGAGAGACAGGGCATGAGTGGTGGAGGGGCAGAAAGAGAGAGAGACACAGAATTCAAAGCAGGTTCCAAGTTGTCAGCACAGAGCCTGACACAGGGCTCAACCTCACGAACTGTGAGATCATGACCTGAACCAAAGTCGGACACTTAACCAACTGAGCCAACCAGTTGCCCCAACATATTTAAATTTTTTTAACGTTTTTATTTATTTTTGAGAGAGAGAGAGAGAAGCAGAGTGCGAGTGGGGGAGGGGCAGAGAGAGAGACACACACACACACAGAATCAAAAGAGGCTCCAGGCTCTGAGCTGTCGGCACAGAGCCCAATGCAGGACTCGAACTCATGAACTGCAAGATCATGACCTGAGCTCAAGTGGGACGCTTAACCGACTAAGCCACCCATCTATCCTTATGGTTTGACATATTTAAATAGAGAGCTTAGTACATAAAATAATGGTGCATCACACAACCAAAGGTATTTTAGATCGGATGCAATACAGTGGAAGTATCTTTAAGAAAGAATTTTGTATCTTCTAAACTCATCAGATATTTAGGGTTGGAAAATGCCAACTATTCACACGTTGTATACCCCTGTGAATTCTAAACAGTTTGCGAGATAGTCCCTGATATTAAAAGACAGAAATAAATACTAGCTTTGGTCCTGGTATTGCTTGATTGGACAATGTAACTTGTTCCCATAATAAATAAAATAGGCTTCTATTTTCCCTATACTACACAAGCTATGCTTCCCTTAGAAAGAGCGTAAGTGAAACTTTAGAGGTGTTATTAATCCTTCCGTAGAATGTAGCTGGAAAGTCTCACAAATTATTTTCTTTTAAAAAAAAATGTTTATTTTCAAAGAGAGAGAGCAGGGGAGGGGCAGAGAGCGAGGGAGAGAGCCAAGCAGGCTCCACACTGTCAGCACGGAGCCTGGAGCCCAATCAATTTCATTGACCATGAGATCATGACCCAAACCAAAATCGAGAGTCAGAGTGGAGCCATCCAGGCACCCCCTCATGGGAATTAAACTCTAAGACAAAATGAGCTTAATTTTACCTAAGTAGGTTTCCTTTCCAAGCACATTGTTTTACATTAAAATGGGGGAAGTACCACTACAGCAGGTACCCAGTTTGAGGTGACTGAATGGACTCCCACAGCTCCACGACTTACACTTACAAAAGACTCCAATAAAGACAAATGCTACCACATAGCCTGAGAAAAAATAAAACAGGTAAACCTCAAGGTGCTCCGCAACATGCGGGCACAGATTCCAGGGACCTTTTTCAGTCACAGCACACTGTCTCTAAATCATAAGCCACCAACATACAGTGAAGTGTCTCAGTTTCGGGGAAATCAAGGCACAAGTTTACTCAGGGGTCTTTATACTCACTGGTCACACAACCAGAAGCAGCCTTTGTAAAGGGAGTAGAGATCCTCTTCCTCTGTTTTCAATAAGCGATGTAGACTAGGTGGTAATGCCCACCCTGAGCAGTACAGTACATACAGCATGAGACAAAAGTCAGAAAGGCTCATGTTTGGGGCACCTGGGTGGCTCAGTCGGTTAAGCGTCCGACTTTGGCTCAGGTCATGATCTCATGGTTTGCGGGTTCAAGCCCCGCGTCGGGCTCTGTGCTGACAGCTCGGAGCCTGGAGCCTGCTTTGGATTCTGTGTTTCCCTCTCTCTCTGCCCCTCCCCTGCTCTCTCTCTCTGTCTCAAAAATAAATAAACATTAAAAAAAATTAAAAAAAAAAAAAAAAAAGAAAGGCTCACGTTAATCCCAGGGACGCTGACAGACTTTCTATCCCAAACCCAGGCACCGCTAGTCTTGCACATGGGGAAAGTTTGCAAATCTTGAGGGTGTGAAGGGTTATAATGGCATGTCAACTACAATGTGACATTATGGTTAGCAAAATAAATACTACTGTTCTACTGTGTGCATTCCCAAAGGATTTGTTCTGGAATGACTGGAAGCTCTCCATTGTCTTGAGTGTAAAGCCTGGGAAGTTGAGGAGAGCACTATTCTCTTGAAGAAAAGATTCTTACCTGTGAGCCCAGAAGCATTTCAGTGAATCAAGAGTCTTCACCATCTTGTCCCTCCAGAGCTCCCACCCCAAACCACTTTCCAACAGGAAAGTCAGGAGGATAAGTGCTTCCCAACTTTGCCTGGCCATGTTCAAAATATTAAAAGGGGAAGAATCTACTCACTACCAAGGTGGAAAATTTGTGGTTCATTGCTCATCCTTGCTCGCTCTGTCAGTCAAACTGTATTTGCAGGGAAGGAACTGTTATCAGATACCAACCAAAGTACAGCAAAGACTACTCTCACTTCTCTCTCAAATTTTAATTCCAAACCTAGACTTTCATCAAAACATTTACAGCATCTACAGGATCGTGTGAGATTGAAGGTTACATAAACTACCTCTTTCTTGACAAACCCATTGGCAATGTCATTTGACTCAATTCTTTCACTATGACGTGAGACTAGGAGCTAGTGATCGAATTGCGGACCCCATGGCTTCTCTCTCAACTAGCCATGGTTTGCCTGGGGTGCAAGGGAAGTGTAACAGTGACAGAAGACTACTTTGAGCTACAGAATCTTTATCTTTTTCACCTTGTGCTGACTGTCAGTATTGTGGGGGCTGGTGCAAAAACATGTCAAGCCCATATTAAAAAAGAATAAAGCTTTGCATTTATTCTCACGACATGGTACAGGCCCCTCCGAGTTTACTTCCCCATCCTATCGTAACAGGTAACGGTCCTAAAATTGGCAGTGGCTTTTCAGAACTGGCATGTTGAAGAAATATCTGTAGAGGACTTATCTGGCGATGGTCTCCTTGCGGACCCTTGTTACTGCGTGGATTCGGGTCCTCTTGGTATTTTTACATCAAGACTTGCCCTCTACTGAGCATCAGATTATATAAACCCAAGGATCACTGGTTTATCTCAAAATTCCTCAATCAGAAAAATAATCTTGATGAATGGAAGGCATATATTGATGCTGGATAGTGGGAATTAAGAATTTTATTTGTGGGGCGCCTGGGTGGCTCAGTTGGTTAGGTGATGAACTTCGGCTCAGGTCATGATCTCACAGATCGTAAGTTCGAGCCCTGCATCGGGCTCTGTGCTGATGGCTCAGAGCCTGGAGCCTACTTCAGATTCTGTGTCTCCTCCTCTCTCTACCCCTCCCCTGCTCATGCTCTGTGTCTCTCTGTCTCTCAATAATAAATAAATGTTAAAAAAAAATTTTTTTAAGAATTTTTTTATGTGACTCAAGTTTTTTTTTTTTTTTTTTTTTAATGAAAGATAAAAGCAAGGAACACATGGTCCCAGAAAGCTGTAAAAAACAGAAGGCAGAAGGCAGAGGTATACACTTGACATTACTGACTAGCCCTACATTCCTTAAGCTGGATATCCAGGTTGGCTCACCTGTGTGACTGAGGCTACCCCCAGTGTACATGGGTTTTAGAAGACGTTGCAAAATGCTCTTAAAATCACTGACTTGTCCTGTAATCCAGCAATTTAGCCATGAGGTCCCTGGTTTTGTCAGTGTTAAGTACACGTTTCCAACACCTATCAGACCCTCTGATTTAAATGCTATAGTTTCTAGGGCCTACAGTCCTATGCACAATTGCATCTCCATTCTTTCTGTCGTTTTCATTTTTCATACCCCCATTATTTCAGTCCTCATAGAGGGCTGTGAAAGTCATTAGGGCTGGCCGTTCACAAGTCTTTCTCCTTTGGGACACACACAGAACAACTGTGCTTCTCCACGTATTTGAAGTTACATATCACCATGAGGTAGGCTTGGTTGACGAATCAGCAGAAGCCTTAGCCAGTTTGTACTCTTCTGTCTTCTGGTTCCATCTCTCCTAGGAACCAGTAATATTCCAGGGAGGAGTCCTATCCAGGGGTCCCGAGTGAGGACAATGATGATGTGGAGCAGAAGTCCCAGACGACCCACAGGCACATGGAATACGAGTGAGAAGTTGATCTTTGTTGTTTTAAGCCACAGATATTTTGGGGTTGGTTTTATTATAACATAATGCAACACGCTCACTCAGTCTGGAAATCCTATTAAGAAATTCATTGGGGCGCCTGGGTGGCTCAATGGGTGAAGCGTCTGACTCTTGATTTCACTTCACGGCAGGATCTCATGGTTCGTGAATTTGAGCCCCACTTCGGGCTCTGCACGGACAGTGTGGAGCCTGCTTGGGATTCTCTCTCTCCCTCTCTCAAAATAAATAAATAAACATTAAAATAAATAAATAAATTCATTTGTAGCTCTCTATGGACTTAAAAAAAAAGTCCAATCTCCTTGACATGCTATGCAAGGACCTTGTATTATTATCTATTGTGTAACCAAAAAGCATCCCGATTGGGTTTCTATAATCCTAACAGGCCAGTCCTAAAATTCTCACAGGAGACAAACCGCCAAAAAATATTTCAAGCAATTCTAACACAGAAATATGATGGGGGTTTTGCTCTACTTGATAACAAACAAGATTTACTCTAAATGAATAGTAATTAATATATTGCAGTATCAAGTACAGGGATAGAGACAGATTACAAATTGTAAAAGACAGCTCAGAAATTGATCTATACACATGGAAATTGGATATGGATATCTGAGATGGCATTACAAGTCAGTGCAAAAAGGGGTATGATTCAGAGTTAGTTAAAATCAAGGTTAAGGGTACTGTCCTCAATTCAGCCACCAGCTATAAGTTCAGGGGTTCCCAGGGCCACTCTCACCTTTTGACCAATTGGCTACAAATTTAGGAGTTCCCATATCCACCCTCAGATAAGAAAGGCTTACAGGGGTGCCTGGGTGGTTCAGTCGGTGAAGCGGTTAAGTGACCAACTGTTGACTTTGGCTCAGGTCATGATCTCAAGATTCATGAGTTTGAGTCCCTGGTAGGGCTCCATGCTGATAGTGCAGAATTTGCTTGGGATTCCCTCTCTCTCAAAAATAAATAAGCTTGAAAAAAAGAGAGACTTACAGAACACCAAAAGTCCTATTCTTATTCTAGCTTTATAATAGCATAAAGGTACAAATAAGAACAACCCAAAAGAGACACATAGAGAAAAGTCTGTAAGATTGTAAACCCAAATCTTCCATCACCCTTCAAGATGCATCACTCACCGGGCACTGAGAAATGACATACTGAAAAGAGTATTGCCAACCAGGGAATTTCCCCTGAGCTTCCTGTCCAGAGGTCTAATTTGGGTTTTATTACACAGACATGATCGATTTGGGGTCAAACTCAATCTCTAGTCTCTACTACCTCCTGGAGGTCAGAATGATATCGTATGGCTCAAGGCCTCAATCTTCTAATCACATGGTTGGTTTTTCTGGCTGGCCAGCTCCTGAGGTGAGTCATCTCCTCAGCAGAAACTACCTTGTGGTTTGGGGGCCCTTCATGTATAAAAAGACACCCCTATCACTCAGGAAATTCTAAGGGTTTAGAGATTACCTCTTAGGAACCTGGGACAAAGGCTAGCCAAACCCCTTATGGTGGTTATTTTTAAAACAGTCCAATGATAATTAGTTATCCTATGGAAAAGGTAAATTAAGGTGTCTACTTGACACCCTACACAAATCAATGCTTCATGTATTAAGACTAAAAAACAACAAACTGATTTGACACAGGGCAAGACAGTATTTTAGAATTTTCAGGCCACATACAACCTCCATATATTTAACCCTTTAAAAATTTAGAAACCAGGGGCGCCTGGATGGCTCAGTCGGTTGAGCATCCGACTTCGGCTCAGGTCGTGATCTCACGGCTCATGAGCATAGGGCTCTGTGTTCACAGCTCAGAGCCTGGAGCCTGCTTCGGATTCTGCCCTTGCCCCACTCAAGCGCTCTCTCTCAAAAATAATAAACATTAAAAATTTTTTAATTACAAAAAATAATTTAAAAACCAATCTTAAGGGCAAAGCCAAACAGGCTGGGGGCTGGATTTTGCCCATAAGGTGCTGACCTGTGGAACCCTAAAAGTTTTAGAAGAAAATAAAAGAGACTATCTTTATGATCTTAATGAGGGGAAGGATTTCTTTTAAAAGACAGGTAGAAACTACAACAGGAAAGATTGTTAAATTTCAGCTACATTAAAATTAGATATTCCATCTAAAATACATCAAAAACAGTAAGAACAAGCTGCGCACTGAGATCATCTTTTTGTAATGCTTAACCGAAAAAGGATGAAAACTTAAGATTATATAAAGAACTCTCACGAATCAGTAAGAAAATGACAAGAGTAAAAACCAATAGGCAAATATTCACGGAAGAGACAACTCTCAATAGCCAATGAACACAAGATACTTTAAAAAAAAATTTTAATCTCTACACCCAACATGGGGCTCAAACTCCCCAACCCGGGATCAAAAGTCGCATGGTCCTCAGCCAGCCGGCCAGGCGCCCCAAAGAAACTACATTTTAAATTGGAAGCAGCCCAATTTGTGCATGAGCCAATTCTCAGATTTCTTTGATCTTTTCAAAAAAAATTCACAGCAGCTCCTATTGGAATGGGTAGTTTTAACAGCTTTCGGAGATTTTCACAAAGTCACGGTTGACCGATGTATATTGTCTGAAAAGTTTGCAGCACTTGGTATGTGTCTGTCAGGGCTCAAAGCCGCTGCACGTGGGGCAGCCTGGCCTAGAGCGCAGAGAAGTAAGGCGGGCGCAGAGAACGCGGACCCGCGCACCGAAGCGGCAAAACGGCACGCAGACGCTCCAGAATCCTCGGAGGTTCCAGTAACGTGAGCTGCAAGCAGCGGGCTTTAAGACCTGATGACACTGCCATCGAGAATGCTGGTGCGTGATTTCTTCAAAAACCATTCGCACCGCATTGCTGAAGCTACGATAGCGTCACAGCTGCTTTTACATCCCGTTATTTCATAGCCCATACTTCCAGATTTCAACAACTGGTGTTTTCCAAACAGGCCTGGAACAAAAGGCGACCTTGGCTGGGAATTTAGATCGCGACGCTCCAGCACACCTTCCAAGCCTAACCTCAAGGGCTGGGATGCCCACTTAGATCCCAGCCGAGCGGACCCTTCCTTCCCCCGCGCCCCCTTCCCGGCTCCACAGACCCCTGACATTCCGCCAACATGGCCGCGCTCACAGCCCGCTCGTTTCCGACCGTTTCTCGGGCGTTCGTGCGGCGAGCGCAGCGTTGTTTGCGAGCTTCCCCACGGGAGGGACACACGTAGGCGCCAGTAATCTGACCGGAACCCCCCAGGTGAGCGGCGGAAAGACCGCGGGGGCGAAAGACCGCCATGCAGCGCGCGTGCGCCCAGGGTGCCGCCGGAAGTGGGGACGTTCGCGCGCCCCCGCCCCGGCCGCCGCAGCCGGTGCCCCCAGAGCTGGGTGTGCGACCGGGAACGGGCGAATTCGCAGAGGTGAGGCGTGGCCGCCGGAGGTCGCAGTGGACTCGGGGGGAACCCAGATCAGCGTGTGAGTCTCGGC